>NW_027530182.1:2426869-2492856 GCF_008692635.1 Crocuta crocuta
CCAACTCTTGATTTCACCTCAGGGCATGATCTCAACATTCATGAGATCGAGCCCCACTCAGGCCTGGCACTGACAGTATAGGGCCTACTTGGGATTCTGTCCCCCCGTCTCTCTTTGCCCCTCCCTGGATTGCACTCACTTGTGCACATGGATACTCTCTCTCACTCAAAAGAATTAAATAAACATTTTTAAAAATAGTGGTAAAAGCATCAAATCTTATCTATGCAAGTATTTTTTTAATTTTTTAAATGTTTATTTAGTTTTTGAAAGAGGGAAAGACAGAGCATGTGAGTGGGGGAGTGGCAGACAGAGAAGGAGACACAGAATCGGAAGCAGGTTCCAGTCTCTGAGCTGTCAGCACAGAGCCCCATGCAAGGCTCGAACCTGCAAACTGCAAGATCATGACTTGAGCCAAAACCAGATGCCCAGCTGACTGTGCCACCCAGGCACCCCTATACAAGGTTATTTTTAATAAAAGAACATGAAATAGCATCCTTTTCCATGAAAACAGGGTTTCTAAGACAGAAACTATCAAATTTTCTCCCAAATCTTTTCCTAAATCTTCCTATCATCACTAAAAGGGAATAGAGATCTATTTGCTCCATACATGAAATATACCATCTTACCAAAGTAGTCTACAAAATATATCCTGGTTTGCAATATGTGCAAAGTCTTCTGCAAATAATTAACAAAGATCGAAGTTTTATAGAGGAGGAGGTAGTGAAATAAAGAAAGGAGTTGGGTCAAGGTGGGAAGTGAAATGGTAAGGAGGACAGGGAGAGAGGGTCAAGAAGGAATATACCTGAGGAGAGGAACATAAAAGGTTCTAAATATTATTGTGGGAGAGGAGGAGAAGGAGGAAGGAAAGAAGAAACTTTAATTCTTACATTCTTAAGTTCTAATAACTAATTCACTGATGAACATGAAGTTACCAGCTTTGTTTCTTTAAGTAGGCTCTGTGCCCAATGTGGGGCTTGAAACTCACGACTCAGAGATCAAGAGTCACACGCTCTACCGACTTAACCCGACAGGTGCCCCTGAAGTTACAACAATCTCAGAGTGACTTCTGATACCCAACAATTATATTTCTGTCTAGGAAGGATTCTTTGCTGCCTCCCCTGTGGAATGAGAGGTAAACTTGGAAACTTTCTAATAGATAAACTCATAATAGGATTGTATTAGTATACTCTGTAGAATAGGAGAAAGAAGATAGGTAAGTCCCAGCACAGTCATCAATGTGGTAATCAGAGAAGAAACTTAACTGTTTTTGAGCTTCAGTTTCCTTGTGTGTAAAACAGGAATAATAATATACAGCACTGTGGTGCCAGGGTGGCTCATTCGGTTAAGTGACTTCAGCTCAGGTCATGACCTCACAAGTTTGTGAGTTCGAGCCCCATGTTGGGCTCTGCTAACAGCTCAGAGCTGGAGCCTGCTTCAGATTCTGTGTCTCATTCTCTCTCTGCCCCTCCCCCACTTGTACTCTGTATTTCTCAAAAATAAATAAATGAAAAAAAATTTTAAATAATAATGCATAGCACAGAGCCTGACAAAAAGGTAGGAAAGTGTCAAGGAGGAAGAATTTCCCATTCCCTTCAAGATCTCTCTAGCTGGACGAAGATTCAAATTGACATGAGACATATTAACAAGAGAAAACCCAATTTAATTTTATATGTATGGGGAATCCACATGGACATAGAACTCGAAAGAGTGTTAACAACATAATCATTTAATAAATGTAATTTCCTAATTATAAACAGACAAAACTTTCAGAGTATGTCTCTGACAGTTTCAAGTGTCAGATATATTTCAGTATTCAACCTTTAAAATTTTTCAAACACAGAATCAGATAAATGAATGACAAGAAATATAGACTAATAGAGTAAAATATTGATTGCAAATTCTCTTTTGTAAGGTTTATCACTTCTTTATGACTTCTTTGATTTTTTTAAATTATAATGTGTTATTTGACAAACAGCAGAGCTCAGAAACCAGTGGTATTAGTAGAAAGGGTCCTTCAAGCTGAAAGTCACAGAAACTAATAGCTCTCAAAGTCTGGAGTCATATTACCTGAGTTCTACCCTGATTCTACCAATTTCCTAAGCTGTGTGTTCTTGGGCAAGTTTTTTTTTTTTCTCCAGTCTCAATTTTCTCATCTGTGAAACAGAAATAATAGAGTAACTACAATAAAGTTCTAAACTCTGGGTTGCATAATAAATTCTGTAAGCTTGATGAATTATGAGGCCCAGAGCCATTCAAAGCAACGTGACGAAGGTGACCAAGCTGGTGACTAGGACAACGCAAGAACCAAAATCTCCTGTTTTCCAAGTCCAAAAACACAGATTCTACTGCACTTTGTTGCCCCCCAAAAGAAGAGAGCTGCACCTCCTCTCCCCCCTGCCTACCACACAACTGGGAGAGAATCACCTTTGCTATCTGACAAAAGTCCACTCTTCAGAATCAGATGCAACATCTGCTCCCATTTGACTTCTTAGAAACCACAATTTGTTCATGTCAAATTCAGGAGCTGATTATTTTGGCTGAGGTGTAAATGAACTAGGTTTAAGTGTTCTTTGTCAGACAAGCACAATGTTTCTGCTGCTTGTGATGGGGACTACAAGCTTGATGAAGGGTTGTCGACAAGAGATAAGAACCAAAAATAAGTCCCTGCTGGATCCTTCTTTGTTGACCTTTTGTGTAGTCTCCAAAGTGCTATCATTCAACAGATTAGGGCTAGATTAAAATAGATTTGAAAACCACTGGGAAGAAGTTCAATTCTTTTATTAAAAAAAAAAAACCATAAATGTCTTTGATTACATCAGTCCAACAAGTTCATTCTTAGGAAAAGAGCCTTGGATGAGGAGTAAGAACATTCTCTGTTCAGATTTTGCCTCTATCATGGGCCTGAGCAAACAAATGTACAACACTTGTATTTCAGAATTAGCTCTCAACAGATGAAACTAGGTACCTGCTAAATTCCTAACAGCTCAGTGAATGGCAATTCAGAAGTTTCCAAGATCAAGAGCCACTGTGTTATAATGCAGTATGTACAGATCTTGGCTTCAATTACCATCTCTACTCAAGGCAGACCCTTTCCCAAAAGGATGCCTGAAGAAAGAGTCATGTTAATATATGAAGCACTTGAGGCAGTTGTGATAGGTAATTCTGTATCTCCTAATAAAACAGCAGCCCAAAATAGAGGCATATTGGTTTGTACTTACACATATGTATATGTATATATATCACAAGGTGCTCAGCTATCAATGGGACGGATACTGGGCGATGTTTCCATCATACCCACTTTACTGATGGGAAAACCAAGCCCTAGCAATAAAAAAGCTGGCCTATGTTCACATGGTAAGAAAACTGTGTGGCTAGAACAATAAGGCATATCTTCTGACTCCATTTCTACTCTATCAGCACCATAAAGGAATACAATTTGAACAGCTGAATATAAGTGTATAATTTGAATTGCATAAAAATATATTTTATCATTTCTCATTGATGTTTAGATGGCTAGGGTTCTGCTGAGTAATGATAAAAGTAACAAAAATGCATAACAAATCTCTTTAGTCTTTTCCTGCCCTGACTACTAACTCTTCTCAGTTAATGACTGTACTTAAAATCTGTAATGCAAATGTAAAGCTACTAAAGTAACTTATGGTTAAAAACTTCCTCTGCTTTACAAAAAGAATTCCATTGTAATTTGAATTATCCCCATACCTATCTACTAGGACCCCCTGCTATGCAATCTGTAGGAAAGGCTTGAAGCAGTCTTCCACAAGACAGTTTATTTCCCCCTATTCATTTATCTCTGTAGGGGCAGGACAAGAAAGCAGTGCTGAAACAGAAAAAAGGCACTCAATACGTGTTCGTGTTCATCTTCTAATCTTCCAACAACCAGAGTCCTGAACAACCAGCCCTTACCAGGGTAAGGGGTAAGAACAACCAAAGTATCCATGGGATAAGGAGGGGCTGCAAAGTGGACATCCTACAGGGCTATTTGATTCCCTAATGTGAATGACAATTGACTGAGCTTGGGAACCACCTGATGCTACAGCAAGCCTGCAATTAAGCACCAATGCACGTTCAGAAGGGCCCTGACAAGCAGAATCTGCAGTCAAATCCAAAATAATGCTCCCAAGGGGCACATGGGTGGCTCAGTCGGTTACGTGGCTCAAGTCATAATCTCTTGGTTCCTGAGCTCAAGCCCAGCATTGAGCTCTGTACTGACAGTTCAGAGCCTCCAACCTGCTTCAGACTGTGTCTACCTCTCTCTCCGCCCACCCTCCACTAGTGTTCTGTCTCTCATCTCAAAAAATAGACATTAAAAAAAAAAAGTAGTGCTCCCAAGCTACAGGTTTGTCATTAGTGAGTGAGGAAATGATATTAGTGACAATCAACAATTTGTGCTTTAATGAAATAGAACAGAACAAAATGCATGGCACATGGTAAGGATAAATATTATTTTGTGTATGTGTTTAAGTGTGTATTAAAAGGCTGTTAAGCCTTTTTGAGGAGAGAAGTCACTATTCCGCTCCAGTATCTACCAGTCATATAGGAATGCAGAAAATGTATAGCCAGGTACTCCAATTCTTTTCAAAAAAAGCCAGAATTCTGAACTACTGAATGAAATGTCCCCAAGTTTTTTTTTAATGTTTTGTATTTATTTCTGAGAGAGAGCGAGCATGAACAGGAGAGGGTCAGAGAGAGAGGGAAACACAGAATCTGAAACAGGCTCCAGGCTCTGAGCTAGCTGTCAGCACAGAGCCTGACGCGGGGCTCGAACCCATGAACTGCAAGATCGTGACCTGAGCCGAAGTTGGACGCTTAACAACTGAGCCACCCAGGTGCCTCGAAATCTCAAGTTTTTAAATATAGCTCAAACTGTTTTAAAACACTGTATAGGCCAAACCAAACCTATCTGAAGGCTAGACCTGGACTAACTATCCTTGATCTTTTGCTTTAAAGAAATCAGTACACATGCAATAAAACCGAGGAAACAACTGATCTTAAGAAAGAGAGCAAAACATTTCTGCCTCATGTCCCTGGGAAACTATGTGTGTAGAAGCCCTCCCAGAAGGCATTAACCACAGAAACACCAATGCTGGAGGGAAAAGAACAGCTCTCTGTCATCAGGTGAGGAAGGTGGCGTTGGTGACAGAGGACTGACAGGGCAAAGAGGTAAAATAATGGTGAGCCTAGCAGTTTCTATGAACCTTCCTTGAACTAGGTTAGATGATAGGGTAGAGCTCTCAGAGACTTCAAACTTGACTTTCCCTTCAGAAGGATAGATAGATTAGATGGATGAATGGATGGATGGACAGACGGATACTTTTTCTTTTCGGAAGTACATAAAAGAATAAATTCAAAGAATGCCATCAGAGTCACCTTCGAGTGCTATTCAGGAAAGGCTCTACCAGCCCACAATGTTTACCACTCTCAACTACCCTAGAGCACCAATGAACAGTTTCAGGGCCTGAAATTAAGTAGGGCCTGGCAGGGAAGGAGTACCTCAAGTGCCTCACCTGCTACCTGGCTCATCACAGAACTAGGACCTGCTTAAAAGCAGACACAGATCTTTAGTCTCTGGGCTTCATAAGTGACACTTGCCTAGCAAACAAAACTTTCAAGTGATATGAGGAGCTTAGGCTTAGAGGTTGGTGGGACTGAGCTGAGGCTTCTTCACCTCTCTATTCCCAGGAAAAGATTCACAAAACCAGGGAATGCTACCTGCCCACAGTCCCATTTGCCTATTTTAAAACACCATGATTGTTCTATGCAAATGTGCAGGCCCCCAGCCTGAGAGCTGGTCTTGCATCAAACAGAAAGCAAGGCCAGACGCCAGCTCCAGACCCAGCTGTTCCCCAAGCTCGCAGTGCAGGTGTGAGATCATCCCTATGAACCTCACCTGCCTGCAGTTTGTCACCTCAATGTCATTACCACAGGCAGAGATGCGGTTGGGGCTTTTGTTTTACTTCACACCAGGGGAAAGTCATTTTTGGAATTTTTCATCTTAAATAGATTTTTCTTAAATGTATGTGACACATATTCCTCACAGGACTTAATAAAATAGATATTTCTCATGCCTGGAAAGTAAACTACAGCTGCACAGATTGAAACAAAATTTATTTTTTAAACTAACATTCTGGTTGGAACAGTCAAAATACATATTTAGCTATAATTTTTTAAAAAGTCCAAACCCAACAAAACATAACCTTCTCAGCAAATAGTTTTTACTAATATAATGTTAATTTACACGGCAAAGACTAATATTTGTTAGTTCAACAAAATAAACATTTAATAGTATCCCTTGTTATCAACAAGGAAAATAATATAATTTCAAAACAAAGAAAATTCCTAAAGCTCTTTCTTCCTACATAATTACCATCATGGAAGTAAGCAGAAAAACCTTCTTTTCAGATTCTTAAAAATATATTCTGATTCTGACATTTCTGTAAAAAAGGGAAGAAGTGATAAGAGTAAATATAAAGCTTCTGATTGCCATAAAATGACTCCTTATAAATACAAATAGATAAGCCCATTTTATTGAGAAAGCTTAGGTTGAACTGTATAAGGAGTGGTGGACTTATAGGTGACCTCAATGCAAAGAATATATATAGATATATACAGATATATAATAAATATATATATAATAAATCAAATGTATTCTCTAACCAGTAAATGTCCAGCAGAAATAACAGTAATGGGAATGTGGTTTTCATGACATTCTCAGGTGACTTCAAGGATCTCCTTGTCACAATCGAGCCTGTTACAATGACAACAAGAAACAAACCTCTGGGACCATAACCTCCCCAGACATGGTGTACTAAAAGGATCTGGCTTGTCTCATCTCTCCTGATTATGCAATATATGCTAGCAGCAGAAGAATGGCGACATGGACCACTGGGCTGTGGACAATGTTTTCTGGTCCCACTTGTTTCATCTCCTCATTTACTATTTTGTGTGTTGCCCTAATATTTGCAGTGAGATGAGGGTGGACATAACTCCAGGCAAGAGCAATAAGAAATATTTGCCCTGTCTGTAAGGTAAAGAATGAAGCGAGGTACATATTTAAGCACCTGGTGGGCCAGCATGTGAGCACACACATGTATACACACACACACATTTATACCTAGGCACCCAATATGTCTTTACTGGCATACGTATATATGTATTGCAGACAGACGTGTCTGGCTTTACACACCAGACATTTTCCTTGAAGCTGTGATCAATATTTTGCAACTCAAATATTCAAAAGCCCTAGAGAAGCTTACTATTTAAAAGAAATTATTATGACGTTCATAAGCCAAAATATTTGCTAATACAAATAATCACACCTAAACTGTCCAAGTTTGGATTTATGTATTCAGAAATAACATGCAAATCCAAACACAGAGATCACAGTTAAAGTACCTTGGGATACGTTCTTTTGTAACATTTCACCTAATGGGTAAACAGGTGACCATCACTTTAAATGTCAATATTTGAAATAGCAGATATCAGCTAGCCCTTGTTCAAAGAAGAAAAACAGCTCAAAGATTCTTATTTGGAACAGAAGCAGGAAAACTTAGTATGTGCCAACTACCACACCCACAAAATATCTAAGGGGGGAGCCCCCTGCATTATAAGTCATTCCACCCACTCAAAGATTTACCAAGATAAATAAACCACATCTGTCCACTGGGATTGGCAAGAGCCTTTTTGTTCCCTATTAGTTCTACAGCACTCCGAGAGATAATGCTATTCACTGTACCTTATGATCTCAAAGGAAACCAACACTTCAAATGATTATCTCTATTTAGTTTGCCACAACCCCACTGCTCCTAGTATAAATACTCAGAGTAAAGAACAAGCTACCATGAAAAGCAATTATGGAGAAGACCCCAAGAAATTAATGAACACATAATCAGCAAGACTTACACACTTGTTTGACCAGCATCCTAAAAGAGGTTGCCCAAATCAAACTCTTAAATGACCCTTAGAACAATAATCCAGTTATGAGACCGTGGCAAGCTGTAGTCACCAGCACAGTCAATGCCGTAGATGGTATGGCACACTGAAGCATAGGATATGTGCAAACTGACTTTCAGATCATGTGGTGTGAATTTTATAAAATCATTTTAAAGAACTGATGCATAAAATAGGCTGAGAGTTTTTCAACCATGGTCAGCAGGCATAGTCATGGTATCTGGTTACCATAGAACAGCAGAATTCAGTACAGCTGAAGGCTACTCAGAATTAACCAAATATTTTTATATAAAGTGTTTATACTCTTTTTTAAATGTTATCTTTTAAATTCACTTCCTTAATGAAAAACAAACTCATTTTTTCTGAATCCAAAAGGAAAAAAAATTCCTAATCTTTCTAATCCATATTTTTCAACAAGCTTCCATTTTCATTATATATAAATAAATATCCAGCTATGATAGACAAATTTAACTTCCTCCTTATAATAAGAAAAGCGTGAGACAGCAATGGAAGGAAAATTCTCTATCTCCAAGAAAGCAGGAAGATTAAGTTAGCAACCCACCACATGGAACTAAAGTGAGACCAGGTCCAGTCTTTAACTTGAGGTCAGAAGCTATTCACCCCTTTGTTACCTCATTTGACAACTTTCTTTCCAATTTTCCTTAGCCAGAATCCCTGAAGTAGCAAAAGGGAAAAAGGAAAAAAGGGGGGAGGGGCACACTACTGCCACAATCACCACAGACATTAAAAATAATAATAAAGGCCAACACTTAGTGCTTACAACAGTACTGTATAATACACATATGATGTGAGTCACATATGTAATTTCAAATTTTCTGGGAACCACATTATAAGTTTTTTTAAGTTGAGATTTTAACATATTTAACCTAATCTATCAAAAAATTATCATTTCAGGGGCACTTGGCTGGCTCAGCTGGAGGAGCACACATTCTTGATCTTGGAGTTATGAGTTTGAGTCCCACACTGGGTATAGAGATTACTTTAAAAAAATAAAATCTGTAAAAAAAATATGACCATTTCAACATGAAATAAATATTAAAAAATGAGATACCTTGCACTGTATTTTTCACACCAAGTCTCAGAAATCTGATGTGTATTTTACACTTACAGTACCTCTAAACTTGGACCAGACACATTTCAAACGCTCAAGAGCCACATGTAGCTAATGGCTACTGAACTGGATGGTGCAGGCTTACGATCTGCCAGGTGCTGTTCTAAGTGCTTTAAATGTACAGATTCATTTAATCCTCACAACAATCCTACAAGGTAAATACTACCATTATTCTCATTTTAGAGACAAGAATCTGAAACAAAGAACAGAGACCCAGAATCACATGCTGGTAGGTAACAGGGGTAATTCAAACCTTGGCCATCTGGCTACAATTTCTATGCTATCTATTACGAGCCTATTGGGTCTATGACAGGCACAGAGCTACATACCTAAATAAATTCTTTCATGTGCTCTTCAGAACAACTCTAGAGGGTATTAATACTCAAATTTTATACACTACTGTGCCAGTAACAGAGATATTTAAAGATAGCATGACTTCACAAAGGAACATATGAGAAAAGAAAGACTAGTCCACAGGTCCTACTGTAACGGAACATGTGATCTAGCAAGAGAATACAAAACCATTACAAGGTATAATGGGCTAAAAAAAAAAAAAAGAGGTACAAAGTGCTGTAGAGACTTAGAAAAAATTTATCCCTTTAAGAGAACAGGCAAGGCCTTCATGAAAGAGGCAACATTTAAAAGGGCTTAATTAGAAGCCTAGAATAAAATGCTCCAAAAGCAAAGGCAAGGAGGTGAAAGGAGTTCTATTGGGTGCTGAAGGAATGGCTGAAATATGTCTAAAATGGCTGAAGTTTAGAGAACAAGTAGGGAAAAACACCTATCAGCTATGGTGCTGAAACTGTCCAAGGGCCATGGCATGGAAAAACTCAAATTCTGTGAAAGTTTGAGGAGACTGAATAGAGGATCAAATCTTAGCTTTAGGTAAAATCATTCTACCAACACTAGGAAAGATGAACAGCAACAAAAGAGATTAGATATGAAAGGTTGGCACGAATGCTGCTAAAATAATCTAGGCAAGGAACTGCAATGATCACAGACAATTTTAAGACAGGAGATGAGTATGATGAGGCTTTCTGCATTCAGAATCCTAAAGGTTTGGGGTCTAAAGTGAAGTCAAAGATGATAGTTTCTACCCATGTGTTAATTAATCATAGTACGTTTTTATTACTTTTTTTTTTTCCACCTAAACCTTCTGGTATATCTGTACTTCTCACACCAAGAGTTATACTACTGTCTACCGGCCTTGTATCTAGCTCTTATTCTAAATTCCACAACTCCAAGAAAGGAGTTAGTTGTTAGCAGAAAATGGCAAAAGACATTATTTTTCAACTTAGAATAACTTGATACCTCCACGTTCTTCAACCCAAAGACAGAAGAATCTCAGAGTCAGACCTCCAGCACAGCTGAATGATATTCTATGAGGGCTTAACAAGCAGCTATGCCTAAAATATTGGCCTTTTGCTTAAAGGTCTTAATGTTTTAAAGGAAAAGTTAAAAGCAATTTCCCTACTGCCTACTTCCCTTTGCATTTATTTATTATTTTTCATGTTTAATTAAAAAACACTTCTACTTTAAACAAATATTTCCTTTTTTTCCCTTTAATTACCTGACAAACAGTAGTAGAGCTGCATAAATTTTGCCTGAGGTTAAAGCTGGAGGAGAGCCTAATCACCAGCTTGAGACATTGTTCTGGCCAAGTAAAGCAGAACACATTTATCCCATGTGTTTGAACAATACTTAGGCACTTCCGTTAAGACCTCCTTTTACCCAGTGTTGATTCTGATTACCCGCTTTCCTGATTTGTGTAGGAAATACGGGTGTTCTTCACACCACCACTACACAATTAAGGAAATGTACCTTAATGCAGCAGAGTTCAGGTGTCACACAGCCTTCCGTAGAGAACAGGAGCACAAATGCAGCCGTACTCCATTACATACCAACTTGAGCACCCTTTCCTCAATTCATAATTGATATCATTCTAGACAAACCTTCATGGTTTTCTGCTGCTTTCATTAAAGAAGGTGGTCAAGGAACAATGAGAGCAGGTAGAAAAGTCAAGGGGTGGGGGAATAAGTAAAATAAATGCTAAAAATAAGTACAGTTGACCCTTGAGCAAGGGTTTGAACTATGTGTGTATACGTGGATTTTTTTTACAGCACAATAAATGTATTTTCTCCACCTTGGAATTTTCTTAGTAATGTTTTCTTTTCTCTATTTTATTGTAAAAGTACAGCATATAATACATATAATATACAAAATCTGTGTTAATCAACTGTTACATTGTTGGTAAGGCTTCTGGTCAACAATAGGCAATTACTAGTTAAGTATTTGGACAGTCACATGTGCATTTTTTACTGTCTGGGTATCCATGCCTAATCCCCATGATGTTGAAGGGTCACTGAATGAGCTCTGAGTATAAACTAAAAAAAATTTGGGATTAACAGCACTTACATAAAACAATGAACATCAAAGCTAAACAGATATAGATATACACAACACTTATACACACACACACACACACACACAATTACCTGTGTGCATTTCTTAAGAGGCCCCACTCCAAATTCCCAGGCTTAAGTATGTACTCTTACATGTGGTCTAAAGATGCTCAAAGCACTTTTCTTATCCTACAATTCAATCTAGTAATAAAAGTATGGTGCTCTGGAAGACTGAATTCAGGGCAGCTGGGAAGTCTCACTGGAATCAAATGATCTCATCTGCCAACCATCCAGGACTCCCCAAAGTTTGGAAGTGCTCTGTGTCACTGGTGATCTTTCTAGCAACTGACAAGGGAAGTGAAGAGAGTGGGGAGGCAGCTATTTTTCCATTTAGGGAAATGTTCCTGCATTGTGGCCCACTTTTCCATCTAAGATATAAAAACCACACAGACCTGATTCCAACCAGAAAATCTATCTTTGACATAGGTAGTTGGAAAGGATCTCAGGTAACCATCTACTCAGGTAACCATTTGTATACACACCAAACAGACTGGTGTACAAGAAATAAGGAGTCCTAGAGTCTCTGGCTACCTATAGCATTAATGCCCAACCCTCAATAGAGGCAAGCGGCTGTAATATAGGAAAGGCAAGATTGGGAGGAGACTGAAGAAAGGCCACACATAATACAATGTGCAATCAAGAGCAGAAATAAAGAGTCTACAAATATAAAACAAACATTTTTTATTAAAACAAAGTTAATAGTTTTTGGGGGGGAGAGGGGAGGAGAGGAGAGGAGAAGGGTAGGACGGGCAGAGACTGGGAGACACAAAATCCGAAGCAGGCTTCAGGCTTCAGGCTCCGTGCTGTCAGCACAGAGCCCAATATAGGGCTTGAACTCACAAACTGAGATTGTGGCCTGAGCCAAAGTCAGATGCTTAACTGACTGAACCACCCAGATGCCCCCCCACCACTTACAAAAAATTTTAAGATCAGAAAGGAAGGATGGCAAAGGAGAGTCAATATGGAAGTTTAAAGAGAACACCAAAACAGGAGCCCACGAAGAGCAGCCTAAGTGCGGATACCTCTGAAGGTAATGAAATCACGGATGAGGAGATCGTGGTTAATGATCATGGTTAATGATCATGGCAATAAATTGCCAAAAAGTAATGACCGTTATTATGTTGATTACTATTGTGACTTTACCTCCTTGGGCCTTAGTTTTCTCACGAGATCTGCAATTTATGTTTATAGTTTTATTTTTTATATCTGCAATTTCTAAAAGAGGGGAGTTCCAACTTTTTAAGCTCATTACAAGAGATAAGGCATTTTTTTCCTAAAGGTTAGGAAGTAACTGTCTAGAGGATATTGCAGATTCCTTCCATTTCTAGCATCATATTATGACGACATATGCTGGCTTCACTTGACCTCAGAGCTTTGACAAGAGAAAAAGGTTTTTTTTTTTAATTTTTAAAAAATGTTTATGTATTTAGAGATAGAGAGAGAGCAGGGGAGGGGAAGAGAGAGACAGAGAGAGACAGAGAGAATCCCAGCTGCCAGCAAAGAGCCTGACGTGAGGCCTGAACTCAAAAACTGTGAGATAATGAGCTGAACAGAAATATAGTAGGTCACTTGACTGAGGCCACACAGGCGTCCCAAGAGAAAAAGTTTCTTAATCACTTATTGCCAGCAGAAAATCAAATTTAAATATTCTAACAAAAGGAAATGAACAAAAAGAGGATCATTGTATGGATCAGTAAGAAAAATGTGCCAAAGAAGCGCCTGGGTGGCTCAGTTGGTTGGGCAACTGACTTCAGCTCAGGTCATGACCTCATGGTCTGTGGGTTTGAGCCCCATGTCAGGCTCTGTGCTGACAGCTCAGAGCCTGGAATCTGCTTCAGATTCTGTGTCTCCCCCCTTTGTGTTCTATCAAAAATAAATAAATATTTTCAAAAAATTTTTTAAAAAAGAAAAATCTGCCATAAATTAAGAAGTGAGATTAACTCAACCCTCTGTACCTGTGTTTAAAAAAAATCTGTAAGCCATCTGTACAACAAATCCCTAAGAAAAAAAGCAAATCATTAGAGATATTTGTTAGACTTCACAGTCAGTACATGATATATGTTACATCTATTTCTACCTAAAAAACAAAAATACTAGTTGGAAATATGTGTTATGGTCTTCAATAAACTCTGCCATGATGCTCTATTAGAAAAGAGTCTAGAAATGTCACCAAGTATAAATGGAATCATCAATGAGATACAGGTTAGTCCAAGCCAATGTCCAGAGACACTCAAAGAGTACACACACTATTAAAGGTATCTTTATGTTGTATACCAGTGGTTATTCATACCAGGGACTCTACAAATATCTCACTTAATTACCACAGCTTCTTAAGATATCTATTTTTACCTTCAATAGCAATAATAAGTCCCAGAGAAATTAAAAGTATTGTCTAAGGTGATATTTGCTAGGAAGTGGTAGAACCAAATAGAAATATGAAATATAACAATATACATTATATTTTATATTAATATATTTTAATATTTATATGTATATTAAGTACTCTCTACACACAACATGGAGCTCAAACTCACAACCCTGAGATGAAGAGTCAGTCACATGCTCTACTGACTAAGCTAGCCAAGTGCACCAGAACAAACATTTTTTTCTTAGTTTACTGTCAAGTTAGTTTCCATATAACACCCAGTGCTCATCCTAACAAGTGCCCTCCTCCATGCCCATCACCCCCCTTCCCCTCTTCTCTACCCCCACCAGCCCTCAGTTTTCAGAACCAACATTTAAATGATAGGTTTATTTGGGCCACAGTGCTTTTTATTTTTTTAATTTTTTAAATGTTTACTTATTTATTTTGAGAGAAAGAATGTGCCTGCACACAAGTGAGGAGAGGGGCGGAGAGAGAATCCCAAGCAGACTCTGCACAGTCAGCTTAGAGCCCAACATGAGGCTGGATCCCATGAACCACGAGATCATGACTGGAGCCGAAATCCAGAAACAGACGATTAACCGAATGAGTCACCCAGGCGCCCCACACCCCTGCTTTTTAACTATGCCTCTACTCTCATTAGAAGCCACCCAAGAAACAGCACCTCCCCCGTGAGAAGCTGAACTTTCAGAGCATGTCATTTCTGTTCCATATTCATGAGGTCTGCATATTAGGCTCAGTGAGGTCACTAATAATGTGGTCCTAGAGAAATTTTTCTCACAAACATAAATTATACATACAACTAATTTTTTGTGAAGCTGACAAAGCAACTACTTACATTAAACTAAAATGGGCCACGTAAATAAAGGGAAAGAGATAAAAACACTAAAGCCTGCAGTGGGATGGTACTTCAGTGGATGAATCCAAGAACCAAACAGTAGTTGGCAAATCCTGGACTAGAGCAATGAGCACCAAAAAGAATGCAAGTAGGAAATATCATGATACAACCAGTCATAAACAGCAACAGGGGCAAAGGCCTCAGAAATTTGAAATTTACCATTACTCTATAGATTCTATTGTTCTTGATGGAGAAAGAGGAGGTGACAGTAACTACATATACTTGTTTGCTTTAATAACAACATTTTATGCAGTAGAAAGAAAAAGAATTCTAGTTTCTGATGCAAGGCAATGATCCAAAAGCTACTGGCTTCTTGAATGAGAACTACCTCTCTTTTGTAGACGGTATGTGAATACAGTGCATGCCCTGGCAGTATCTTCCAGCCACCCTCACAAGTGGAGAGCCTATAAACAGCAAGGAGTTATGGTGGATCAGGTTAAACAGCAAAAGTTGCTAGGAGTTTGGGAAACAGGATTATGACTAACAAGAACCTCCAAATTTCAGGCCAGAGGTTTATTGCCAACTCTACAACAGGTTACAGAATAAACCGGAGGCCAGTCTTTTAACCTACTTTCTTTCTTCTGTTTCTGTTGTCTCTAAAATGGGAATTATAATTTAATGTAAATAATAGTACAAAATGTGATTTCTTACATTAATAAAGCATGCTTTGAAACTCCAGAGATACATAAAAGAAAATTAAAAACTAACATCACCTATAGAGTGTATTCATGTCTGTATGTATTTCTCATACACACATGGTCTCACAATTGAAAATTATTATATATTACTAAAAGCTATTAACTATATTACTCTTTCACTCATTAGCCATTTACATCCTTCATGGGAGAAGGGAAATAAAATTAAAAAATGTATCTACATATACATGCTCTACATTTAAAGAAAACTTCTGCAACTTTTCAAACAAATATACTTAATAAAAGAGGTGGGTGTCTGACCAAATAAACAACAAACACAACTCTTCTGAACGTGAGTCTTTACTATAATAGGCCTAAAAACAGCATGATTTCCCAACTCTGAGTTATGAATCTTTTACTCCGAAGAGCAGGCCCCTGAGATATTTAGACTATACTGGGAGATTCCTCAGGTATGTGTACACATACAAATACAGTGGTGGTGAGCTAAAGTGTTATTTTTGAGTTCCCCCCACAAAAAACTTACAAAGTAAGAGAATGAAAATGTACTAAGTTTTCGGACATATTATTTTCAACTTAAATCATAATTTTCTCCCAACTTCTTCCCAGTTCTCAGAAAAGTATATACGGTAGCAAAAGTAAACTTGGGAAAATGCACTGGGAAACTACACTTCATAGATAGAAACTAAATGAGGCATTAACAATGAAATTTGCAAACAGCAACTTTCACAAAGTAGGTTCAGACCATTCCTCTAACAGTCCTAGTCCACTTTAAGTTCAGGCCAACTTTCTAATTAAACGATAATAGTAATAATTATCCAGTGCTAGGCCTCCCTCTACTATGTCAGCCTCCAAGCTAGGTTTTTAAATTCTAGTATTATCTCACTTTATTCTCACAAAAATCACAAAATAGTTTCTCCTTTAAAAAAAAAAAAAAGTGATATTTAGACCTAAGACCCAGAAGTTAAGAAACTTGCCCATGGTCATGGACCAGTTTTCCAAAACCCAGTGAGCCTAGATGCAAAAGCTTGGGCTTTAAACTCTCAATGGTATTTAGAGTAGGGCTAGTTATAGCAATATATGGAAAACTAGGTAGTTTTTTACTACATAGCTTTTAAGGAAAACATTTTAAAGGAGAAATATGAAGAGGGATGGCAATCCATTAAGAACTTACTGGGAAACTGCCTGAAGCTTATTTGAAGGCCGATTTCTCGAATCAAAGAACATTTAAAAAAAAAAAAAAAACACTAAAGTCGTTGTCATTTGCCCAAACATGTCACATGTGATAAAACAAATAAAACATCAAAAGTGTTCTAAAAAATACTATGTGTGACAGGTAAGTAAGAAAGGATTAACACACTGTGGGGTAAGTGGAAATATACAGCTGAAACTGACTAATCTATTCAGAAATTAATATATCCAACTATATGAAACATTAAAAACAAATCCAACATTCCAACATCATTCCTAGCCCGTAAATTTAAATAAATGTATTTTAAGCCAAGAAAAATTATCTAAGTTCTAAACTTAAAAAGAGCTAAGAATTTAACCTAATAGTAACCAGGATGTGCTCCTTTTCAAATTACTTTAACTGGTCAAGTAGTTGCAAGAACTTATAAATGGTTTTGTCTTGGAGCACCTGGGTGGCTCAGTCAGGTAAGCATTCGACTTCAGCTGAGAACAGGATCTCATGGTTTGTGAGTTTGAGCCCTGCTGACAGCGCAGAACCTGGAGCCTGCTTCAGATTCTGCGTCTCCCCCGCTCTCTGCCCCTCCTCTGCTCATTCTTTCTCTCAAAAATTAACATTAAAACAAATTTTTAAAGAAATGGCTTAATCTCATAGATTTAGTCTTCCTCCACAACACAACTGAAACCATATTAGCCCTCTCCTCCAAATTATCAAATGGATTGTCTTTGTATGGGGAAACTGAGCTAAGTTTCCTGAAGAGAATCTGCTGAATTGTTTGTTATGTTGTATTTATAAGAATCATCATATATCAAACAGTTTGCTAAGAAATTCTTATATCTCTTACTAAAAATTATGGCCAGTGATTTCCCTAACCAACAAATTCTTTTTCTAAAATAGGAAGTAAAAAATTGTGTCAAATATTGTATACCAAATAGATCAATGATGGTTTATCAGATTTACAAGTGAAATTTTTATCTTAAGGAAAACAAATTTAAAATCCACTCAGATAAAATTCTCACTCCCTTGATTTCAGTAAATACAACATATAGTACATAGAAATTGTTTTTTTAACCGGTAGACTATAACCTGAGAGATCTCTAACCAGACAGATGAACTTTGAAGAGAGAGAGAGCTCAGCAAGTAACCTCAAACTCTGCCCAAAACAAACCTTCAATGACTTCCCCTACAGGTCTTTTTCCCCTCTCTGTGGAGGTGCTTTGGAAATTTCATTCAAATCCCTAACATCTCCTATCAAATTATATTAGAATTGTGACCTTATGATAAGATGCCTACAGACGATTCTAATTAATCTTAGTTTGTAGAATGGATTAATGAATGCATTTTGTAGCTCTTTGCATAGATTACACATGTGCATTAATTAGTAGTGAGCATCTAAGAATAATTCCTGGAAAATCTACAAAGATACACAATGGTTGACGGTGTTAAGAAACTTCTGACAAAGTCCTTTGGGATCAATAATACACATAGGCCCTGACTGCTATCCTTGAGGAGGTAATGTATCAAAGAAGAAGTGGAGGAAATTTTATTATTTATTGTCCCCTTTCCCTTGAAGTGGATAATTGAAAAGAGTATTTTGAGTGTTTGGTCATTTGAAGACACAATGCACACAAACTGTAAGTCTAATGGCAAAATTTAAAACTCAAAACTTAGAGACATTCGAAGATCCCTTCCATTGCTCTGGACATAGCTTACTGGCATTCTTTCTTAAGGCCACGTGTGTCACACTCTTTCAAATAAAAACTACTACAAGAGGATAAAGGGGATAAAAGGACTTGCCTGTAGTCAGTCACCTCTTGGTCCCCTTGTGCTTAAACTGTTATCTCCATGATAAGCAAAGGTGCTCAGAGGTGCTTTCAAAGTCTCCAGGCTCCAGCAGGAGTGATGACTGAGAGCCCCGCAGGCAGTGCAAACCAACACTGTCACTTCGAGTCATTGCTCGGCCCAGCTAATGCCATGCCTGTCATGACAAGCACCAGCCACCTTAAGGCACCACACCTCTACCTCAACAAAACATACTTTTGAAAAGGTATGAGCCATGGAGGGAATGTGTTTCAGGGGTTGCCAAGGGAAGCCAGCCTTGTCTATAACAGCAGAGAGGCAGTGGAAGAGCCCAAAGGCACAGACAGACACATGGAGGGCTGCTAGCCCTGAGTACAAATAATTGTTCTACTTCCTGTGCATGGACAGGGGGAAAAATGACATGTTAAGATACCGTTTGACCAGGCTAAAGCGGGTTTCGTTGTCAGCCTAAACCTGCCATCTGGTGTTAAGATACAGCAGATCATCACACCCAGATGTGTTCCTTCAAACAAATCACGTCTTTTTTTCTTATTCTCCTTTTTTTTCTTTCGGTAAAGAGAGAGGTGGCTGCCAAAGATACAAATCAGCTGAAGTTTACTTTAAACTAAAAACTCTTATTAATTTACTCAGCCAAGTAAGTAGGTATGTCATTTCATGCACCCACACCCCAAAGCAACCACTTTTCAGAAACACTATCTAGAGATGCTGAGCAGAAAATCATTTGTTTACTACTCATCGACCCTAAAGTGAAGGCTCTCTTTAGTCATCAAAAAGCCTTTTCATCTGAAAAGTGAAATTTGTTGCAGTGAAGTAGGGTTCTAAAATCCTTGTCTTCCTCTTTATTTTTGACTCAATATCTCATTCCACAATTGGGGTGGGGAAGGGTTATGCAGTGCTATCATTTGCACCTCATTACACTTGGGCTGGAGCTTTGAGAAAGCTGATATTCCCTCTAAATTTTTACAGATGCTTCTAGTTTACCAGTTCATGACTGCACTACTAGAAAAGACTTCCTGCCTCTAAACTGCTTGCTGGCATGTATGCTGAATTTCAAAATCCCTGAAAAAAGTAAACCTTTGTGGTGTTCTCTTAACTTTCTTGCTGGGGAAGAGGGGGGAGGGTCACCAAAACCACACCAAGCAAAAGCTTTTTCTTCTATAAAGTGAGACTCAATCTCTCAGAATTATTCCCACCTAACTACTGACTGTTCATCTTGATTTGGAAACCTCCCACAAAAATGTTCATTAACAAAAGTTATTTGTGGAAGGTGTTTTTCATCGTAAATTATGATTATGACACATTCACCAAGTTGTAGAAATAACACTATCACTGGCAGCCTTTCACCTGAGCCTGTGTGTTCCCCTTTATATGTATCATTTGAAAAACACTTTGGGACAAGAGTGGAGGGACACTTTCTAAACCACCATCCCTTTTTTTGTTTAATGGCTCCAGGGTTTTTCAAAGTTCAGGGCAGGTGACACTGGCCTGTTCTTAATCTTTACTGCTTTAGCAATGTTAAGGCTGATGACGAGGGACACAAATCCCCTGATGGAACTGAATGCATTCCAAGCTCCCCGACCCACTCAAAGCCGTAATCCCCTGCAGCTGGATCTTACTTACCACCATGCACAGCTAATACATTTTTTAAAAGCTAGTCACTGGTGACAAATGTAAACTGGACAGAGGAGCAGCTCCCCCTTCTCCCTGCCTCACTCCCCAAACCCTCAATCTTCCCCCATAACCCAGTTGCTGTTTCTGTGATGAATAGGACCTGCCTTTTAGAACCACCAAGCCCATGCCATATAGCTCCGCTCTAAGTGACTGGAAGGTTTTAAAAGCATCTTCAGCTGTCAGACTATAACAGAAACAACAAAAAAGTCATCCTTAACACAAACATTTCACAACTGAGAAAACCCACTAAGTTGAGATGATCACTGCCATACTGCGTTCACTATTTCACTATCACATGCAGGCTAGCTCTTCTGGCACCTTAGCCACTTGGCTGAATTAAGCTGGTTGCCATATTCTTGGGCGTAATAAAATAAATGCAAAAAAAAAAAATGAAACTAGAGGCTCTTCTGTGATGCATTTCATTTATATCCCTTTAGTTTATTCTTTTGAAAAAAACTTGACCCAAATATAGTAAACAAATAGTGTTTAATGATGGGCAAGTATGTTTTCACCATGGATTTTGATCATTCACATAGGGAAACCAAGTCACCCAAGTAGGTAATAGCTTTGTGCTGGATAAAGTCTCTAAAACTCAGCACAACAAATCATGAAAACGGCAGCCTAAAGATAAATGAAAAGATCAATGAACAGATATCTAAATTAGGAAAATAAATGGTCTCAAATGGTATCAAAATACCATATGCTACAGATGGCAAATTTTGACAAAGGAACAAGTTATCCTCTTTACCTGGTGCAGAAACACCGAGGGTTAATCTATGTGAGTTTTTCGGGTTTATTCTAGTCCCCAGATAACCAGTAAGAAGTGCTAGGATTTAAGTGATATTACCAATTAGACTTGGCCATGGCTACCACAACACTGACTACAACGCTTAAATTGCATTAGGTTTAATTACTGCAAAATTACATCTGGAAAGGGAAGCATAATTTTATAACCACCCTCAGCATTCTAACTTGAGCTCAGTCCCTGCATGATACATACTCGCCCAAGTAATTGAGGCCCTGAAAGGCACCACAGTTAATAATGTGTAACTAGCAAGAACACGAGAAGCGACAAGCAGGTCTCCATGAATTAAATTCACATCTGATTATGTGACCTCTCAGTGTCCTGCTGGCAATGCTAAGAGAGGTACTCCACAGCAGCCTGGGGACTAGCCTCAGCAGGACCCATGGAATAGGAATTTGGCTGGGATTGAGGTGGGGGTAGGACAGGGTACTATACCAATGGGGAAGGAATTAGGACAATGTGCTTGAAAGAGTACAGCTCTGATTTTCCTACTTGTCACTGACTGTCACATTCCCAGAATCCAGAGAACTCAGTCAACATATGAGTAATTCAATCAAATGGGAAAAAATACAAACTCTGCTGTTCATAGTGACTCTAGTGCCTCAGGACTAACCTTAAATGTGGGGTGCATGCAAGTAAGGGAAATTTATATGTTCTGATAAGGGAAAAGGAAAGAAGGTTAAGAGATTACTACATGCACACGTGCGTAAAAAAGTATTTTGTGGTACATGTCAGGAAAAGTGTGAAAAATGTAGAAGTGGCTTTAAGAGAATACAGGAATAACAAACAAAAAAAAAAGGAAAGAAAATGGGTCTCTGTGATTCATAAATTTCAGGATATGATTAACAGTAACACATACTTAATCTAAATCCATATTATATATCCATTCATCCCAAAACACTTAGTAAGGCGTGTTGTATTGTTCATACAGTAACCAAAAATGGCAGTGCTTTACAGTATTACCTTAAGTATCTATCATAAACTGCAAGTAGTATTTCTATTTCATAATAAAAAATGATCTCAGGTCTAATTTCCCATGCCTACAATGATATGTTCACACTATAAAGTTGTCAAAAAAAAAAAAAAACCTACACAAAATATAAGTTTCAGGGGGGAAAAACTGAATCATAACTAGATCTCTGCCAGTTACTTAAAATGTGATAAAAATGGAGCTTGCTTAATTAAGCAAACCTTTTAATACTAAAATACACTATAATTGTGCCCAAGAAAATCACAAGTAGGAATAAGTTTGTAATTAATCCAATGAGAAGTATTTATTATATTTGATAGGAAAACCACAACAAATTGTATTTCTCTGAACTTCCAGGAACCAATTCATAATACTTACAAAAACCTAACTGAAAAATGCTTAGTCTTGAGTAAGCATAAATCCTTGCAAGGAAACACATATAAAATGAATGCTGTCTCTTTAACTTGAAGGACCTACTATAGTTAGGTAGTATGAAGCCAAGAAAAAGTTCTGAAGTTTAACTCTCAGGAGCAAACATTTTCTACTTGTGAAGTAAACTCTGTTGAAAGACAGCAGACTACGGTCCCACCAGTAAAAACAGGAAAGTTTTCAGCCAGTGACAGCTTTGCCTACAGAGGAAAAAAAAAAGTGTCATAGACTCACTTTATTAAACCATATGCTCATTGCCCTGTGAAGAAAGCAGGGTCACTAATTAGTTCATTCTGTGAAAGAAGCCCTTCCTGATCCCGTTGACTTTTGTCCCCCTGGTTAGCTCCAGCTATTTCTGTCATGCAACTTGAAAATCACTGGAGGGAGGAAGATCGCCATAACAACCGCTGAAATGATCTTGTGGAATGTGTCTAGTGGCACTGGAATAACCTGAATATGTGCTCCAGATGTGTCGGCTGTCAGGAAAAAAGTAAACACATCTGATGGACAGCGTATGACTAGATGGCCTCGAAGCGACTCCAGAGGCTCGGAGCGGGGGGAGGGGTCGCATATGTGAGCAGAGGGGTGGCGGGTGGGGCGGGCAGAGGAGAAGGGGGCGAGCCCGAAGCCTGCGCAAGGCCCCGCAGGACCTGGAGCGTGGGGCGCGCCAGAGTACTGAGCGCGACTGTTCCGCCCGCGTCCCTCCCCTGAGTGGCCTCTGTGGGACTGTGGCAGCCCCTGCGAATTTCCGTCTGGCACGGACTTGTGAGCATTTGGGAGCAAACTAAAACATGAATACTGAGAGGAAGGGGAAAAAGAGAGGGAACGGGTTCAAAATGCTTTCTGTCTTAAATATTAATGGCAACATGTTTTTAAAGCATTCTGTCTTCGGGGGAAGGCTGCCTCCAGGCCCCTTACCCTCCATCTACCAAATGAATGGCTGTGCCTTTTTGCCCTACATGCAATACTCTGAAGCACTCTTTTTATTAGGTGACTGAGTGATTACATTCCTGATCTGAAAATGTTGCCTTTTTTGATGCTGGTGTTGTTCCATTGACTTTCACAAGTTGGACAAGTGGGTTGGTTCCCTAACCCAAAATATTTTTAAAAAATATTTTCCTAATGAAATACACAGAAAGGGCTAGAAAACATGATATAGGCCAAAACACATTTTCACCTTAGGTCCTATTCTCAGAGGTGTTTGCAAAGGGAAGGATTTAGCTCCATGCACCGTTCTTATGATCACAAACTAATCAGCAGTTCTATAAACATCTAGCACACAGTAGGCACTTGTTGAATATCTGCTGAATCAAACTAGTTTTTAATGTAGAAGATTTAACTGAAAATTTTTCTTTGGTTCTATATATGAACAGTGGCAGAGATACTTTAAAGTGTATTTTTAAATTTAGTTATTCAAGAAAAATAAACAGCAAGTTTATGTCCCCAGGGGAACAAAAATGCTTCCCTGCAGAAAATAGGAAACACGGAATCCACTATAGTACACAAACCACTATGCACCTCGTTGTGCACGAATTTACCGCATTTTAATGCCTACTCCTACTCCAACAGTTTGTAGAATGGACTTAAGTTTTCCAGAATATATTAAAAAAAAAAATTTTTTTTCACTAAAGTGTTATCAAAAATGCTTACATCTGCAAAAAGGCTTTACAAAGGTTTGTGCAGAAATTTGGAATTGATGTCAAAAGTTTTTCAAGCAACATATTCCAGACTTTTCCTTAAAAAAACTGCACAATTATATTTCAATAAAATTTCTAGTAGTCTTAGTAGTTTTCTAAACAAAGAACAAAATTGTATCAGGGGGTATTTATTTCCATAAAATATACCATTAAGATATAAAACTGCTTATTTAAAATCTTTAAAATTGCTTATGCTTAACATTCATGAAAATCAACAAATTATATCACCTGGCTGAGGAATGGAAGCATTCACCTGGCCCTTGCTTTCATTCAAGGCAATTGCCAACTTATGAATCTCCTTTCAATTTCTAAGTATCTAAGTACATTTTCCTCTTTCGATAAAACTCATTTAGTGACTCAGATTCTCAAAGTAGACCACCAAAGGGAAAAAGAAAACTATGAGAAATTATTATTTGAAAGCAGAAAATGGAACAAATCTTCAACTCACTCTCAATTCTAATTCACACATTTAACCTGGCAGAGGAAGACCCTAAGGATGCTTAGAAGCTGAAGAACTCAAAATTTGAAGAAATAGGTGCAAGAACAACAAGAGTGAATGGCACTGCTTCTGCCTTCTAGAAATTGGATTCCACTGGCAGTGGGCTGAATGAAGCCAATAACAGATTCACAGTTGTGGAAAATGTTTCATACTCCTCTAAACGAAAACGTCGTTATTTCCTTGTAACAGAAACTGTACTTCTTGACAAGTTAGACAACCTAAAACAATCACTGCCAAGGTACAATTTATAAAATTTGTTGGCAACCTATAAAAAAGAATTTATTTTGGTATTTGCAATTATTTGCAGAGCATACTTTTTTATTATTCCAGCCTAATCTAGCCTCCCCAAATTAAAAGACTTCAAAAAAGGCTGACAGATTTCCAAATAAAAAGCTTAATATAAGCCAAAATCATAAATGTGCACATCTGTAGAATGAAGTGCCAAATGTCCAAAAGATGGATGAGTTTTAATGACCATTTTCATTTGCCTTGACCTTAGTATCCAACCAATAAGCACAAAATTCACACATATTCAAAGAACCTGAATGTATTTGTATCCATTCATGTGATGTTTCTTATCCAACTAAAATTTCTAACACTGAACTTACAGTTAACTTTTATAAGAAAGAAGGCTAATAAATTGATGGGTTTTTCCCCAAATGAAGAGTAATGGTTTTCCAGAGAGTTTTGTTTTTGGGTTTTTTTTTTGTTTGGTTTTTTGTTTTGGTTCTTATAAGCATCAAAAGGCTGGAATGGGATGAAATCTAGAGTTAATGTAGGACATATTCAAGTTCCAAAGCTATATGATACCCATATGAACAGATTTGGTGACTCCACACAATTTAGCCTGTGGCTGAAATCAAACTTCATACATACATTGTGTCCTTAGTTCACTACGTGTTCAAAACCCAATCAAGTGCTCATGGGTTACAGTTTCTCAAACCATGAGCTTCTCTTACTGCCATTAAAAGCAACACAAACTCCACATATACTCTTCTTAATGCTTTTCTATTACATTCCATGAGCAAATAATGGTAATGCATATAACATGATTACAACAAGACTACTAGATAAGCAGACCCATCAAGCAAAATCTAGGAAACTATGGAGAGTTGTAACAACTGTTTTACCATTCTGTACAGCATTACAGACCAGCACATAACTACTAGCAAGTTAAGGAAGGGCAGTAAAGTTGAATAGCTGAGCAAAAATATCAAACCAAAACAAAATAAACCAAAATGAAACAAATATACAAAAACACTAAGAGGGCAACCAGCAAGCCAATCTATTAGAATTCCAGCTGGCCACATGTAAAACACTACAATGAAGTTTTCTGCCTACAGGAGTTTTGAACCAGCTATGTTTCAGGCTTCATTCACATGGCACCATTTCCTGAGCAGAAACCAGAGAAAGTTAAAGGAATGAATGAAACAAAACTCGAGATTTAAAGCAATGATATTCTGGGGCGCCTGGGTGGCTTAGTCGGTTAAGCGTCCGACTTTCGCTTAGGTCATGATCTCGCGGTTCGTGGGTTTGAGCCCCGCGTCGGGCTCTGTGCTGACTGCAAACTCAGAGCCTGGAGCCTATTTCAGAGTTTGTGTCTCCCTCTCTCTCTGACCCTCCCCTGCTCACGCTGTCTCTCCTAGAAATAAATAAAAATATTTTTAAAAATAAAGCAATGATATTCTGATTTCTACTAAAGGGAACATGAATTTTTCTTTTAAAAAAAAAATTTTTTTTTTATGTTTTATTTATTTCTAGGAGAGACAGCGTGAGCAGGGGAGGGTCAGAGAGAGAGGGAGACACAAACTATGAAATAGGCTCCAGGCTCTGAGCTGGCAGTCAGCACAGAGCCCGACGCGGGGCTCGAACCCACGAACCGCGAGATCATGACCTAAGCAAAAGTCGGACGCTTAACCGACTAAGACACCCAGGCGCCCCGGGAACATGAATTTTTCAAAAAAGCATTCACTTTAGTTCTTAAAACAATGAGAAACTCTTCAAAGGAAAATGTGAAACTTAAATGCCAACAGAATAAAAGAAAATCCAGAAGTTTCTGTGGCGTCATTAGTCATGCAACAAACTATCATGGGAAAAGAAGCCATGAAGCAGCACAGAATTCCAGAAAAAAGGAGGCAGTCTGTGAAACGGAACACAAAGAATACAATATGTTCTGCCCAACTTTAGAGGCCTAAAAGATTACTTATCAGGAACAAATCTATAACATCTGACCTGCCTATTATAATGTCATCAATTTATGTAAAAATTTCTAAAATCATTCACCCTTCTTATGTCCCAACTATAAAACAAGCAAGTCAATGAATCCTAACCCAAGTTTTACAACAAACAGAACATTCTTTCAAGGGGTCTATGAAATCCTCAAGACAAAACTTAACAATGCACATTAATTTTTTTAATGTTTATTTTTAAGATAGAGAGACAGAGAGAGATGCAGTGCAAGTGGGGGAGGGGCAGGAAGAGGGAGACAGAATCCAAAGCAAGTTCTAGGTGCAAAGGTGCCAGCACAGGGCCCGATGTGGGGCCTGAACCCATGAACTGTGAGTTCATGTCCTAAGCCAAAGTCAGATGCTTAACCAACTGAGCTACACAGATGTCCCAACAATGCACATTAATTTTAAAAATATTTTTAAGATAGCATTTTGATGGTCGAAGGAAAAACAGTGGAAAAGACTTAAACAAAACTTAAGAAGAATCCCTAAATCTGCATTCCTTGTTACTACAGACAAGGAATCAGCCTTATGAGAGTTCAATGATTCACTGCATATCACTGCTATGTATCTGGAGAAGAATGAGAGCAAAACCCTCCTGGCAGTGATATCCTCCCACAAATCCATTCTTCTCTTGTCACAGCCAACCTCACTCCTACTCCCAAATGACAACTGATGTGAATTCCCCAGATGATGAATTTTCTTAGAAGCTCCACCTAAAGATGAGAGGCAACATTAACAAAGAAATCCAAAAACCATTCTCCTGGAGAATTTCAACCTTCTGTCCCATAAGTATTTTACTAGAACTGTAAAAAAAAATACAATATCCACTTTGAGTCTGAACTTCAGTCTTATTCCGTTTCTTGGAACAGGTGCTCCCAAGCAATTTAAATGCCAAGAGGGAAGAGAAAAAGGCTAGACCAAGAAGCCAGAGCTTTGGGGTCATTAGCCCCAGAGTAGTCATGGTTGATTATATTGTTTTATTGTTCCTTTATCCATAGTTTACTAAGGGCAAAGAGCAATTTTCTCTGCTGTTTTTCAATGTTACTGTCCTTGCAGGCCCATCACAAGACCCTTACATGCAGGGAATTGCTTGTTATTTGGCTGCTTGCCATAGGGAATCATCACTACTGCACATAGGACAATGTCCCCAGCTCCAGAAAGAGGATCACATCAGATGGATTGACAAGTGGCAGAATCAGGCCTTAAAATACAGCTGAAACCTGCCTAAAACCTTCAACAGTTTTCCATTTCACTTAAAATAATGACTAAGGGCCTTACCTACAAGCCACTCTCTCCACTGGCTCATCAGCCTTACCTGGCTCTACTCTTTCCACACCAGCTACAACAGCCTTTTGTCCAGACTTACAATGTCCCAAATTCCCTCTGATCTCAGGGCATTGATCTTTTTGCAACACTCAGCACCCTCCAACTTAACCTCAAAAAAAAAAAAAAAAAAAAAAACCACTCCACAAAACAAACAAATTTCTGTTTATCCTTCAGATCTCAGCTCAAAGGACCCTTTGGGAAAATCTGCCCTACATTTGTTGTCCCTTCCTTTATATTTTGGGGTTCTGAGTAACGATCCATTTGGAAAAGGGAGAGAGATTCCAAGGCTCAAAAAAAGTTTGACCATAATTGACCAACTTCAAAAGTCCCTTGAAGTAAAATAATTCTGGTATTTGTAGTATTTAATGTCCACTCTTCAGTTAAACTATAATTAATAAAGGATTCAGTGTTATAAATATATAGATCTCCAAGTGTGCTTGTTAGTGAAAATGTTCATTTATTTCAAACACTCCAAAAATAGATCAATAATTTGATAAATTGTGGTCACTTAACTCCTTCCTTCAGGTTGGTTGTGATAAGTGGCAGCTACAGAAGGACACAAACTACACATGGCTTAGAATCAGACTTAAGTCACACTGCTACTTACCACTGCCTATCCACTACCTTCTCTGGGCCCAGTTTCTCTTTTATGGGAAGAGGAAAACAATGGTACCTTCTTTAGAGGATTCAGAAGACATCTGAAAGCCAAGTTTTATATTCCTAATATATACCACATTTATCATTTTACTACTTTGCCTGATAATCTAAGTAACAGTTTCCTTATCCACATGTAAACATTATAAGAGTAAAGGATTGTAACTCTTCTTTCCCTATCATTGACTCCTCAAAGCCTAATACAGTACCTGCCTTACATATATATTAAGGGCTCAACAAGGAATTTTTATATTAATGAATAAAGATACTATAATACGGAACACATATCCCCATCCCCTTTTGTTAGTTTTGATTTCTTTTTTAAGTGAAAGTTAATTCTACAATGGGTAACATATCCTTGGCATTCTCACCTGTGTATGGCTGGTTAACAGAAGTCAGTGTTCACTAGGACAAAATCAGTCATGTATACCCATGAGTACTTAAGAAAAGTCTAGTCAATGGGTGGTAGGTAATGGCTTCATTCAATAATATCACAAATTCCATGTCACTGTTTAAAAGTAGAACTAAGTTACAAAGTATGTGCACAATCAGCACTATCTTTCTAAACAAATGAAGACACAATCCATTCAGATGAAATGTTAGCTGTAGCTACTTCATATAATAACAACAGCAAACACTGCCTACTTTTTCTATGTCGCAATAAAAACTGTCTAATATTTCAATCAACAACTGATTGATTTTTCTGTGTCAAGCATGTTTAAGTACTTTACATTAGTAGCATTCAATCCTCACCACCACAAACCGATGAGGTAGGTCCCATTATTATCCTTATTTTATAGAGGCAGAATGATCCTGCACTGCCTTTGTGCTTACAAAAACTTTTCATTTAACATCTAGTTAACAAAAAACTAGCATGTACAAGGCATACTTCTGATAGATTTTAAATGTAAGGCTTAAGTCTCTTGCCAAGAAACACAGATTTAAGTTAGAAGAGGTCTTAAAAAGAAGTGGTGTCTAATGTTGTATTGTTTCTTCCCAGTTTTACCAGTTTTGAGACTTGCTCTAATAGGATAAAGCTTTCGACTGCAGGGAGCCTTTAGTAAAAGGCAGCACCCATCTCACCTAGTTAAGAATCCTGGCACTAGAAATCCATTTCACCCCTCTTAGCAGCAAGCTGGAGTACATAATTATTTTCATCTGGTTATAACACAGGGTGGTGAGTTTAATCTCTAAAACCCTACAGGGATTGGTTTTAACAGTTTTAGAAATTGCCTCTCATGCTATGAATGTGCTGCAAAGCAAGATGGTCCTGCTAATGGTTCCCAGACTAGGATTTGGGGGGACCAAAGGTATGGCTCCTTCCTTGCCATAATTTCCTTTCCTTTCTGGCCTGAGTCTGTGGTCATTCAAGGTATCTTTGTGGCTCCGCTTTCAAAAACAATTTGTTCTGATTTGGACAAAGGAATAGAGATCATTTTTTTTAAGTTCTAGCCAATAATTACTATTCATGTAGTCAAATAAATCCATATATAAAGTAGACCATAAGTGACGTAGCCTTTAAAACACGAAGGTATATACGCCCATGCATATATAGATTCCCAAACAATAATGTGGCATAATCTCTAGTTTACCTTGATTTTTAAAACTTTTGCTAAACCATTCCTTCTAGGAAAAAAATATCTAGAAAAATAAATCAAGAATATAATTGAATACCCCCCCCATTTTTTTTTAAATGAAGTTCAACATTATACAATCAGCCCTAATTTCTCCCAGGTCCTAAATGAGCCCTCTCCATCAGGAATGAAAAAAGGACACATTGCTAATCAACTTATAAAGTGAAAATGCTACAAAGAACAGGACTAATAAATCCCATAAAGTCAAAATGATTTTCTTCAGTTTTGAGTATAAGAGCCAACCTCAATATATACATGCAAACTTAATTTTACTGTTTATAGAGGATTCAGAAAAGATCTTGGGCTGTTCACAGAATTTTAAGTGATGATGAGCCACTTCTATTAATAATGACAACTACATGTCTGTAAGTTACTGAACTTATACACCTGGTTCAACATATGTTAGAATAATTTGGCTTTACTAAAAAAAAAATTTATATCATAAAATCCCTCCTACATGATGTGGGGGATTACATGGGTAAATTCTAAGAGACAAGTTGTATAAGGCATAGAGGTAAAAGAGTAACAAAACATTTTCAAATTTTTCCTTTCTTTTCATGTTCTTAACCCAGAGCAAATATCTCAGTAGGATAAAACTGAACCACCATAAAACACAGTCTTAGAAAACCAGAATTTCACCAGACTGCAAAGTCCTCAGGGAATTATCTCCAGCCCCAAAGGCAATATCTGACATTAAAGGAGGTCTTCAAATAATGCTTAAAAAATGAAATAAATGAAACCTCTGAATTACAGTATTTAAAATATTTTCAAACATATTATCATACTGATCTAAGATATACAAGATGTGTATAGATGAAAGATGAGGAACCAGAATATCAGAGTCACAACTTGCCTGATCTGAAGGCTCTCAAGACACTACTTTCCACTACCATCACACTGCTCCATAATTTAAAAAGCTCAGAGCATTCATTCTTCACTTTTGTTCTGCTTTCCATATTTTATGATCTGTGGTGTAAAAACACCAAAAATGGAAAGCAAGCAGATCATTCAGATGCCAAACTCTAATAAGATCCACTTCTCTCCTTTGCAGCTGTGAAGTCTTGATGGTTCAGGCTACCAGATTGCTTAAATCTACTTAAATAAGGAACATTAACACTATATTATTCTGCACACAGATTTCAACTTACGACTTTAAAAATTTTAATGTTTATTTATTTTGAGAGAGAGATAGCATGAGCAGGGGAGGGGCAAAGAGACACACACACACACACACACACACACACAGAATCTGAAGGAGGCTCCAGGCTCTGAGCTGTCAGCACAGAGCCCGATGTGGGGCTCAAACTCATGAGCCATGACATTATGACCTGAGCTGAAATCGGACGTTTAACCAACTGAGCCACCCAGGGACCCTCAACTTACAATATATTTTTAACCAAAAATGTTTCTTTGGGAGTTTTTTCATACACAGATCTCTACCGACAGGTTAAATCTAGATAGACTTCATCAGGAAAAACAAAGGAATTTAAGTTGTTACCACTTGCTTTCCCCTTTTTGTAGAATTCTCTATAAAAATTACTCACAACAGACCACATCACACTAACCTATATGAATCGCAGGAGGAAAAACCCATTATATTTTCAGAATTTCCAATTTAGACTTCAAACTGAACACAATCTTCATCTGGTAGCTCACTGTTACTCTTAGGTAAAATCAGCTGCTGATTCAACATTTATGAAATTATTGTACACCGGGCTTATGCAAGATTTGGTGACTCAAACATGAATAAATAGGACTTGTGCCCTTAGACAATCTTAATGGTGGCTAAGACAGATTCAAAGAAATACAAAAAGGCAATGTATGGCATTTGTGTGACACAAGCATGTTTGCTACATTTAATGTCTTAATACATGAAGGAAAAATACTAATTTTGTTGGTCAGTGAGGTGAACTAAGTTCTTACATAGGTCCTTCCTTGTATAAAGGCCTAAAAGTCATTAAAATATAGAGATTCTAATAATGTCGATTAAATCTTTAATAATTCTGGATAATTGTCTTAGATAACAAAAAACATTAGAAACTTAATTCTTAAAGTCAAGCAGTAATTCCCCAACAGTTTGTATCTTTATACACATGAAAGCAATTTTATTTGCTTTCAACACTGTTGAGCCAATCATAACTTGATCTAGTTGCTAAGGACTCTACATCTTTTAATACCCTGTTTACGCTATGCTGTATTTCAATATGGCAAAAATTACATGCCATCATTGATTTTCTTACATGCTTCCCTTCTATTTGGTACTAAAATACAACCCAAAATACTACTTACTTTTGAAAGTTATCCTATAATAGATAAATGCCCTACATCAAATATTAAGCAATGATAAATATTTAACTGTGTTCATTAGATGTCTTACTTTTATGAAGGGGCCTATTAAGTTTGATTCACTCACATCTGCAGGTTAGAAAGCAATACCAGGTGAGTCTATTTAAAGATTTTTTTAAAGTAATCTCTACTCTCAACATGGGGCTCAAATTCACAACCCGAAGATCGAGAGTTGCATACTCTACAGACTGAGCTAGGCCCCAGGTGAGTCTATTTAAAGCATGCTGTGTACTCTTTAGTTCTGGCAACAGCTCCTTCACTCTTTGCTAGATGCCACCAGTTCATGTCTTTTAGGCAGCCTGCTGTATGGCCTATGATTCTCTCCCAAAAGTAGAAGTACAATGGCTTTCAGGCAGATATACAAAGGCTGACTAAAAGAAAACTGCCTCAACCCTATCACTAAGAAAAATGTAAGCTCTGATACATAATTTGAATTGAAAGGCATTCTTAAATATGATTACTCAACAAATGTGGCTCATGTACCTACAAACATGTATACCTGCAAGAACAAACACCCACCACCACCCCTTGACAGTCATCAGCAACTGCTCAACTTCTTCCCAATCTTACCCCCAGGACACAATCTCAGAATTCTCAGGTAGCCATTACCAATCTATCGATATTGCAGGAGAGCTGAAAACTGTTTTCCATTTTCCATTTTGTCTGCTCTTCAGATAAGCTTTGAAGAAGTACCAAACAAGTTACAAAGATCAAACAGAGAGTCTGGGTTAGAAAAAAACCAGACCATATACCACAGTGCCTATCTGGAATGTTTATCCTACACACCTTAACTGATACTAATTCTTCGGTTCCTTTATGTTCTGATTATTTCTTACCATCTCATTTTGGCAGCCACATAAACTCTTCTCCCTTTTGCTTTTAGAAAATTCAGCAACCCCCATAAAAGGTTTTAAGGCTGTCATTTCATATCCATGAAGCTGATGAATGCCCATAGTTCACCTGGCATCTCCCCTTTAAGCCATACTAACATTAGCTGTCATTCAAAAGTTCATTCTACAGCCTGACCTTTGTTTCTGCTCATAAGTATTCACCCCATTATAGAAAGGGTTTTCCTTTAATGTCATGATAGCAAAAATTGCAGTGTCCAAACAGGCATATTTGTGACAATTACTATACAGTTTTGTCACTAAGGTTCAAAGAACGTAGATAGTAAGACACATTGAAAGTAAAAAAGAATTCCCAGGTCAAATGACTGGGAAAAAAACTGGGCACTGCCAGCCACAAAAACCATATATAATCATGTTTACGAATCTGATACCAAAAGAGCATTTCAATCCCATTTAACTTAGCAGTTCTATTATAAAATGAGACTAAGAGTGCTCATCACAGATGGGTTACCACATAAATGTATATTCTCAAATTGGACAATTTCTAACTTTAAATAGTATCACATTTTTAAATGGCTTTTTGGGTTGAAATCATCCCACCAGTCCCACCACTGTGACCACAGAGAGGGTAATTAATATTTTTGTTACTCTTCAGATGCTTCATTTGAACACTGCAATTCTCCACAAGAAGAAATGACCTAATGTGCACTGTTCTAGGCAAACAAAAGAGGTCATATAATTTAGCATCAAAGGAACACAGAGTCCTTTCTGTGAGCAACACGTAAGGAAATCTGAATGACATCTATCATTTTAAACTTTTTATTTTATGTCAAGCAATGTGCTGATCCAGTCCCACACTATTATCTAATTTAATCCTCGACTCCACCCCCATGCAATGAAGCTTATTATCCTCCAACTTTACAAATGAGGAAATTGAGGCTTTCAGAAATTCTGTCCCTGTCACACTTCCCATAGCACAGCTGGGATTCAAACTCCAGCCTTTCTTGACTCACATGCTTTCTTTCCCTGTGCTACCTATGCTACTTCCTAATACACTATAAATATTTAGAACATTTGCAAGATTTGTGGTAAGGCAATCAGAACCGTAACTAATAATTCCTCAAAATGCAGACATCATGGCTAAACAGTATGTCCACAATTAAACCATCATATCATCAAAGACTAATCAAATCCAGGTCATGAGGTATATGTGTCTGTCATTTAAGATAACAATGGTACCCTTATGATCCCTGAATGGTTTTACCACACTGAGGTATTTACCATGCCTTGTTATAAAGTTAAACACACACAGTTTAAAAATGTTTAAACTATGGATACATAATGTGTGTCAAAAAGATAAAACTTCGAAGTATAATCAATGAAAACATAAGCATGCATGATGGGCACCTATTGCAAAAGATGTATTTCCCTGGCTATGTTGTAAAACATTATTTTACACACATATTTTTGGAGTTTCACAGGCTGTTTTATCTTGCATTACCTATTTTTACATAATCACCTCCTCACTGTGTTTTTGAGTATCTTGGAAATTGTTGGTCTGCTAAACTATTAAGAGAATTCTCATAAGAAACAGTTCCTCTCACTGGCATCACAATTTCCAAAATAATTCATGTAAATATAAACTAATAGGCATTAACGCTTGCATTAGATAGACTCCATGCTAGGTATTTTCACATGTTATTTCAAAATTATCAGTACTGTTTCACCTATTTCATAAAAGAATAGTGGTTCATAAAGTTAAAGATGTAGAAGGCTTGGGGTGGGTGTGGTGAAAAGAGACTTACTGCTATCGGGTACAGGGTTTCTTTGGGAGTGATGAAAATGTTTTAGAATTAAAACACGGAATGGTTGCACAACCTTTTGCATATACTAAAAACCACTTACTGCACACTTTAAAATGGTGAATTCAGGGGTGCCTACGTGGTTCAGTTGGTTAAGCATCCAACTTCTGCTCAAGTCATGATCTCCCGGTTTGTGAGATCAAACCCCATGTCAGGCTCACTACTGTCGGTGCAGAGCCTGCTTCTGATCTTCTGTGCCCCTCTCTCTCTGCTCCTCCCGAACCTGCACACTCTTTCTCTTTCTCTCAAAAATAAATACTTAAAAAATTTTTGAAATTAAAATCAAATGGTGAATTTAGTGGTATATAAATTATATCTAAGTTAAAATAAGTTACAGGTGGGGTATCTCAGTCAGTTAAGCATCCAACTTCAGCTCGGGTCATGATCTCCTGGTTCGTTGATTCGCACATCAGGCTCTGTGCTGACAGCTCAGACCCTAGAGCCTGCTTCAGATTCTGTGTCTCCCTCTCTCTCTGCTTGCACGCTCTCAAAAATAAATAAAACGTTTTTTTAAACATTTTTAATAAAATAAATTACATGGTCATGGTAAGCATTAACATTTGGGAATCTGGGTATATGGGAATCCACAATACTATTTTCCAACTTTTCTGTAAGCCTGAAATTATTTCAAAATAAAAACTTTTTTAATACACAATATGAATATAGTTAACACTACTAAAATGTATGCTTAAAATGATCAAGAGTAAATTTTATATTGTATTTTTTACAATTATAAATAAATGAGTAAGTAAGTAAAGGAATTTCCACAAGATTCTACTTTAGTTGGTAGGGGTATCAAGTAATCAAATGCAGGCCTTTTCAACTCCAAAACCAATATTCTATTACAACACCCAAAAAAGCTGTTATTCTGTTTGTCTAGTGATTGTACTGAGATGTTACTTATGTCCATTCTAAAGTTTTATAAATGAAAATTCTACTACAAACAAAATAGGTTTTGTTAAATATGTCTGAACCTCTTAAAGGCTGACATATGATGATGAATGTGAGGAAGTAAAAGAGTAAGCTAAAACTATGCTGTCCACCTAATAGTGATTCCCAATTAAATTTTGTTCAAAAATGGAGACTTACATTAGAATTTCTCTTTTCAATTGAAATTTCAGAACTGATTAGAAAGCAGTAAGTAGGGGAAACAATTTGTTTTTATTAAATTGTTTTTAAAGTTTATTGTTGATCTAAAAATCCTTTAATATAATTTTAGAAATTTCTCACAAAATTTTTTTTAACTGCAAAGAAATTAGAGACATTTAACTTATAATATGCTAATCTGCCAAATACTGATATACAATATCATGGACATTTGCATAAATGGGTACATGTGCGTTTGACTTGGGGGCTAATAACTAAATATTCTTAGTATACCAAGTATATAATACATCCATATACCTTTAGAAATGACATTTACTCAAGAACATTAAGAAGTGAAATTTGAGGTTCTACTTGCTTAGTTGCAATAAAAGATGTACCTCAAAAAAAACCAGACAGAATATATACATATATTCCATGCAAAAGGCAAAGGCACATAGATATAAATACAATTATAAAAATAGTGGAAAAGCCTTATAAAATCTTATAAAGCTACTATGAAGGATAAAAGACAAAAGGAGTAAAATCAACTATAACTACAATAATTAGGTAAGGGTTGCACAACGTAAAAAGATGTAAAATATGACAAAAACATAAAATGTGACAGTGGTTATTAAAATGTAATGCTAATAGAATGTGGTCAAGTTTAAGTGACTATTAACTTAAAAAAATAACTGCCATATATTTATATACATAGCTTATTATGTGAACCTCATGGTAACCGGAAGCCAAAAATCTGTAACACACACAAAAAAAGAGAAAGGAAGCTAATATAGCACTAAAGAAACTCATCAAACCACAAAAGAAGAGAGCAGAAGAAGCAAAAAGAAACAGAGAAGAACTATACCAGAAAACAGTGAACAAAATGCCAATAAGTATATACTTTTTAACAATTACTTTAAATATAAATGGACCAAATTCTCTAATCAAGAGACATTATGGTGGCCAAATGGATTTAAAAAAACAGCACCCATCTATATGCTGCCTCTAAGAGACTTATTTCAGATCTAAATCCACATACAGACTTAAAGTGAAGGGACAGAAAAACTATATACATATACATATATATATATATGTATATGTATATATATATTCCATGCAAAAGGAAACAAAAAGAAATATGGGGTAGTAATATTTATACTACACAAAATAGACTTTAAAACGAAGACTGTGTTTATAGACAAAGAAGCACATTATCTAATGATAAAAAGAGTTCAATCCAACAAAAGGATGTAACACTGGTAAATATTATGCATACAACATAGAAACACCTAAATATATAAAATATTAACAGACATAAAGGAAGTAATTGACAGCAAGAGAACAATATAAAACTTTAATACCACATTTTTATCAATGAATAAGATCATTCAGACAGAAAAGCAACATAAAGAAACACTGTTGTAAACACATTAGACCAGACGAACTATAGGTATTTACAGAATGTTCCATCCACAAACAGCAGAACTCATATTCTTTTCAAGTGCACACAGAACATTCTCCAGAACAGATCACACTAGGCCACAAAACAAGTTTCAGTAAGTTTAAGAATACCTAAGTCATATCAAGTATCTTTTATGATCACAATGGTATAAAACTAGAAATCAATTACAAGCAAAACAATTGGAAAAAACTAGAAACATGTGGAGACCACACAACACACTACTAAACACTAGTGGGTCACCAAAGAAATCAAAGGGTATTACAAAAAATACCTTAATATAAATGAAAACAGAAACACAACATTCCAAAATCTATGATATAGCCAAGGCAGTTCTCAGAGGAAACTACATAACAGTAACACGTCTACCTCAAGAAACAAGAAAAATCTCAAATAAAATCTAACTTTAAAACCAAAAGAACTAGAAAAAGAACAAATATAGTCCAAAGTTGGTAGAAGAGAGGACATAATACAGGTCAAATTGAAAATAAATAAAACAGAAACCAAAAAAAAAAAAAAAAACCCTACACATACACAATTATAAAGGTCAACTAAACTATGAGCTGGTACTTTGAAAAGATAAACAAAATTAACAAACTTTTAGACAGATTAATCTAGAAAAAAAAGGAGAAGGCTAAAATAAAATCAGGAACGAAAGGTTACAATTGATATACCACAGACATACAAAAGATCATTAGAGACTACTATAAACAATACAAGCTGGGGCGCCTGGGTGGCTCAGTCGGTTAAGCGTCGGGCTTCAGCTCAGTTCATGATCTCGTGGTTCGGGGGTTCGAGCCCCGCATCCGGCTCTGTGTTGACAGCTAGTTCAGAGCCTGGAGCCTGTTTTCAGATTCTGTGTCTCCCTCTCTCTATGACCCTCCCCTGCTCCCACTGTCTCTCTCTCTCTCTCAAAAATAAATAAAAAACATTAAAAAAAATACATGCCAACAAATTGGACAACCTAGAAGAAATCGACAAATTCTCAGAAACACAAAATCATCTGAATCTTGAAGAAATAAAATTCTGGATAGACTTATTACTAGTAATGAGATTGAATCAGTAATCAAAAACTTGCCTACAGACAAAAGTCCAGGACCAGATGGCTTCCTTGTGAATTCTATGAAACATTCAAAGAAGATGTAATATCTAACATCCCCAAACTATTCCAAAGAGCTGAAGAGAAGGGAACATTGCCAAACTCATTTTATGAAGCTAGCATTACCCTGATAACAAAAGCAGACAAGGACAGCCTAAGAAAATTACACACCAACATCCCTGATGAACATAAATGTAAAAAATCCACAGTAAGATATTAGCAAATCAACAATACATTAAAAGGATCATATACCATGATCAAGTATATTTATTCCAGAGATACAAGGATGGTTCAACATCCATCCACAAATCAATGTAATATACCACCTTAACACAATGAAGGACAAAAATAAAATGATATTCTCAATAGATGCAAAAAAAAATTGACAGAAGTCAACACTCATGTATGATTAAAACAAAGTAGGTATAGAGGTACATACCTCAACATAATAAAGGTCATGGATAACAAACCTACAGCTAACATCAAACTCAAGAATGAAAAACTGAAAACTTTTCTTCTAAGATCACAAAAAAAAACAAGGATGCCCAAGTCACCACTTGTATTCAACACAGTACTGGAAGTCCTAGTCACAGAAATTAGGCAAGAAAAAGAAATAAAAGGCATCTAAATTGGAAAGGAAGAAGTAAAACTGTCACTACTACAGATGTCATGATTCAATATATAGAAAACCCTAAGGACTCTGCCAAAATAACTTTCAGAATACATGAACTCAGTCAAGTCCCAGTAAAATTAATATATAAAAACTGGCTACAGGGGCGCCTGGGTGGTTCAGTCAGTTAAGCGACCAACTTTGGCTCAGGTCATGATCTCACGGTTCATGGGTTCAAGCTCCGCGTTGGGCTCTGTACTGACAGCTAGCTCAGAGACTAGAGCCTATTTCAGATTCTGTGTCTCCCTCGCTCTCTGACCTTCCTCTGTTCATGCTCGCTCGCTCTCTCTCTCTCTCTCTCTCTCTCAGAAATACAAAAAATTAAAAAAAAACTGGCTACATTTCTTTTTCAATATTTTATTTTTAAGTAATTTTTACACCCAACATGGGGCCTTGAACTCACAACCCCGAGGATAAGAGTTGCATGCTTTACCAACTGAGCCAGCCAGATGCCCATTACATTTCTAGAGACTAACAACAAGCTAACAGAAAGAGAAATTAAGAGAAGGGAGGGAGGGAGGGAAGGAGGGAGGGAGGGAGAGAAAATCCCATTCCCAACTGCATCAGAAAAAATAAAATAACTAGGAATAAACCTAACCAATGAGGTAAAAGACCTGTACGCTGAAAAATGTAAGATTTTAATTAAAGAAGCTGAAAAAGACCCAAATAAATGAAAGGATAGATCATGATCATGGAATGAAATATTCCATGAAATAGTGTTAAAACATCCATACTACTCAAATGCACAAATTCAATGCAATCCCTATGAAAATACCAACGGCATTTTTCACAGAACTAGAATTGCCCTGAAATGTGTATGAAAACACAAAATATTTCAAATAACCAAAGGAACCTTGAAAAAGAACAAAGCTGGTTGTATCATGCTGATTTCAAACTATTCTACAAAGGTACAGTAATCTAAACAATATGGTACTAGCACAAAAACAGATACACAGATCAAAAGAACAGAACAGAGAGCCCAGAAACAAAATCACACATGTATGATTAATTTATCTATGACAAAGATGAGTATACAATGGAGAAAAGACAGTTTATTTAATAAATGGTGCTAGGAAAATTGGACAGCTAAATACAAAAGAATGAAACTATACCCTTATCTTACACAATACACAAAAATTAACTCAAAATACATTAAAAACTTTAAGACCTAAAACCTTGAGACTCCTAGAAAAAAAAACATAGGTTGTAACCTCCTTAACAACAGGTCTTACCTATATTTTTTGGACATGACTCAATAAGGGCAACAAAAGTAAAAACAAACAAATGGAATTATATCAAACTAAAAAGCTTTTGCACAGTGAAGGAAACTATTAGCAAAATGAAAAGGCAACTTACTGAATGGGAGTATATTTACAAACCATATATCTGACAAGGGACTAATATTCAAAATATATAGACTCCTCCAAATCAGTAGTCAAAAAATAATTTGATAAAAATACACAGAAATCTAAATAAACATTTTTCCAAATAAGACATACAGATGGCCAACAGACATGAAAAGATGCTCAATATCACAACTCATCAGGGAAATGCAAATCAAAACTACAATGAGGTGTCATTTCATACCTGTCAGAATGGCTATAAGAAAGAAGGAAAGAAGGGAAGAGAAGGGGAGGGGAGGGACGGAGGAAGGAAGGGAGGGAGGAGTGTTGGCGAGGGTGTGGAGAAAAGGGAACCCCCATGTACTGGGAAATGCAAACTGGTACAGCCACCATAGAAAATTATACAGAGGCTGCTCAAAGAATTAAAAACAGGACTACTATAGGATCCAGCAATTCCAGGTCTGGGAATTTAATGGATGAAAACAGAACACTAACTTGAAAAGATATCTGCACCCTTATGTTTATTGTAGCATTATTTACAATAGCTAAGATAAGCAACCTAAGTGTCTATCAATAGCTTAACAAAAAGATGTAGTATATAGACACAATGAAATATTAGTCAAGCGTAAAAAAGAATTAAATCTTGCCATCTGCAACAACACAGATGGAACTGAGGGTATGATAAGTGAAATAAAAGAAGTCAGACAAAGACAAGTACCATATGATTTTGGTCATATGTGGACTCTAAAAAGCAAATGAACAAACAAAATAACCAGGATCAGGGATACAGAGAACAGACTAATGGCTGCCAGGGGAGCGGGAAGTTGAGGAATAGGCAATATGGGTGAAGGGTATCTAGAGGTACAAACATGCAGTTATAAAATAAGTCACAGGACTATAATGCACAGCATGGGGAATATAGACAGCAATATTAATTTTGTATGGTGACAGATGGTAAATGGATGCAGGGTGATCATTTCATAATGTACATAAATATTGAATCCCTATGTTGTATACCTAAAACAAATATTATATTGTATGTCAAGTATACTTCAGTTAAAATTTTTTTCCTGGGGTGCCTGGGGTGGCTCAGTCCATTGAGAATCCAACTCTTTGTTTTGGCTCAGGTCATGATCCCAAGATGCTGGGATCCAGCCCCGTATCAAACTTGGGGTTTGCTTAAGATTCTCTCCCCTTCTTTCCCTCTTCTCTGCTTATGCGTGCACACTCTCTCTCTCAAAATAAACAAACTTTAAAAAAAATAAAGTAAAAATAATTTTTCCTTTACAAAAAGAATGTATGATAGGAATTCTGGGAGGAAAAGAGTCATTTTTTTTACCAGTACTCTTTATTATTTTTTTATCAGTAATCACCCAGTGATTCCCAGCAGAGACATTATTGTCACCTGAAGCAGAATAACTCATCATTGTGTATAAACTCTTCTGCAATCAGAACGGAGGTATCCTTGGCCCACTAAATAGCAGGAAGCATCCCAATTTGACCATTTAAAACAAATAAAAATGACTCCCAAGATTTCCAAACACCGTGTGGAGGTGGCAAAAACCGCAGGTTCAGGGCCCAGACAAGCTGTAACATCTTCCACCCTTTAGTATTTCACAGTCACCGGATGAGTGGGAAGGTGTTCCTATAAGTCAGGCTGGAGGTCAACCTCCTCACATACTTCCAGGACACCCAGGACACTTTTAAACTACCCTTTCTCTTATGAGGCCTATCAACTGCAAAATCAGATTTCTGTCATCAGTTATTCTTAAAGCCAAATACACCAGCATTAATTTGATTAATTTGATTGAAAACGGAAAGATACTTTCATTATTTAACACATGGCTTTTACAGCCACAGTCTTCAAAAGTTAGACAGCTTAGGCCATCTAATTTTTTAATGTAACAGGTCATGAGACACTAATTAGAAAGAAACCACTGGGAATTCAGTTTTCAAAATAGAGAAATTATACCAAGAATCGAAGCCTCACATTTCTGAATACAAAATGTTCAAGCTGAATGCCTCTACATACTTAAGTTACCAGATGAAAGAAGCAACACAGAATTTATAAAAACTCATTTAGTATAAAATAGAAAAAGCTAAGTTTGAAACAATACTAAGTTTTATTTTTAATTATAACAAAAAATGAAAGGAAGAAAACATTGATGAAAGAATATTTTCACTTAATAAAAGAAAACCAAGCATTTTCAGTGTTAAATTTTAAACATTTATCAATAACAGAATTGCACAATCCTTTCATTATTTCTTTAGGCAAAGCCCAAAAGATTTGCTTATTAATAAGAAAAGTCATTATATTTCTTCTCACTTTAAAAAATATTTGCCACAAATTCTTTGGTACATTATTTCCCAAGTTCTGACTAGAATCCTGTAAGTCTACAGAACTAGATCACCATGGAACACAACACAATGCTAAATACCACAATCTATCACCAGCATTAACTGCTCCCAGTCCTAAGACTTTAATTGCGACAAGGCTGCAGCTCAGAGACTGAAGACTGGTAAAGTCCTCTCTCAGCAGGCATAGACAAGGACCACATATTTTCATACATGCTGGTGCATATAAGAAATTGTTTGCTGCCCCAGTCACAATCATGTCCAAGACAGAATTTTTAAGTTACTGTGTGAAAATTCTACTCAATGCATTTTCATAAAATGTGCTCCATATTATTTTAGAACAATCTATGAAGATTAAATGACCACAGCACCAGAAGCTCTGCCACAAGCTACAATCTTCTGGCAAACTTTGAGTAAAAAGAAATCCTATCAATTTTTGCTACAACAACACTAGACCATCAATTTCCAATTCATAGATGAAATGTCAGTCAAAACTGCAAAGTGAGTCAGTATTAGTGTGTAATTTCTGGTAAACACATGCACCTTAAAGAACTCCTAAAATTTTTATGCCCAAACTACATTATTTATGCAAAATACTAAGTGGAGAATGTACTTAAAATAGTAGTATCTGTTTACAATGTCAAGTTGCTACATGATGGAAAACTTAATTTCTACAGCAGGTCCTCAAGATAAAACTAAATGTTAAATTGTATGCTGCGGTAGGTCTACTTTCCGATTACTAGAAGTAAGCATACAAGAGATATAATTAGTTATGACACTAGGACAGGCATACATGTTTCAACACACACACAGCTCAGAACAAAGTTTTTGGCATTATATGACAGAGGACTTAAACCAAAGACTTAAAGAAAGGTTAGGCTGTGTGTGTGTGTGTGTGTGTGTGTTAATTTAAAACTTGCCACATCAAATTATTTCTTTTAAGTTATGGCATATTTTGATTTGTTTAAACATCTCTTTAAAGATTTTTCAAGGAAAAAAAAAACACCCTGAGGCCTTCATTGTGTCTATGTTACAAATTAAGGAAGCTGACTTAATAAAGTTCATTTGGTAAAAAAGAATCACTTCCCCCCCAAAAAAAGCTGCATGTTGAGCAACACACAATTTAGAATATGCCCCTTATTACTAAGAAAATTTAGAAAATTTGTAAGTTCTAGTCATGGGTATCTCAGTCAGGGATAAAACCGTAAATTCTAAAAACAATATACAAGGCAGTGAATATATAATTTGACTTTGACAATTAAAAGTTTGAGATATAACACCAAGATACCTCAAAAACCATAATCTTTGAGCAAGTCTTTAAAAATTAAAACACTGTTAAGAGTTCTCATCACAAGAGAAATTTTTTTTCTTTTCTTTTTATTGCATCTATAGGAGATGCTGAATATTAACTAACCCTGCAGTGGTAGTCATATCACAACATAGGTAAATCAAACTATCATGCAGTATGGGATGCCTTAAAATTTATACAGTAATGTAGGTCAATTATTTCTCATTAACAATGGAAAAAATTAAAACATGAAACAATATATTAAGTAAATCCAATACCTACTTAGGATCACTTATTCCCTGATAAACACAGAAAAATGAAACAATCATAATAATATACCTGATAACCTACAGAGCAATGTGTAGAAGACATATAAACAGCTGATTACAATAAAGTATGATTAAGCACAGATGAAGGGCCAATTCAGGAAATTAAAGAGATAGATTACATATCTACATAAAAAATTGAAATTCCGTGAGATCTCACCATGATTAATCTCAAAGGACTATAATAAATACACTAAACTATCCATTTTCTAAGTAAAGTCTTCAGTATAGGCACAGATTCAAAGACTTAATTAAAATAAAATCTATGATGCAGTTGCCTATAAAAACAATAAAATTCAATCACTTATGATATTCTAAGAAATACCCAATATTAATAAGTAGAACCTTTTTTCCTTAGTATGTTATCAAATATAACATACTTATAACGTGTTATCAAATGTAACATACCTGAGAAAATTAACCCCAAAGCACAGGTTTTCAATAGAAAGGTCCAAAATACCAAAGTAAAGAGAAGACACTGAAAAATGGAGGTAGATTCAAGTCTGACAACTTCCATCTTCAAAGTCCTATACTGTCCTCAATCTGCCCATGAAATAACCATCAATGAAGTTAGGTACAGTGAAGAGGAGGTATTGTGAATGGGTGTTAGAAAACATAAAGCTTATAATTAAATGCACTCTCAAGGGTAATAATCCACCCAGGAACAAGATAAAAACATTCAGAACCCATCCAAGGTAAAGCAGCTAGACCTTATACTCCCACAGGGGTTACAGTACATGACAATGAATATGACAAATCCCATCTCACAGGCCAAATGGTCCATGAAGAGAGCACACGTGGTCCCTCCACAGACCGTGTAAATGATGTAGTTAGGCTTTGAGTGCACAGCCTTACACCATACAACAGGGCCTGCTAAAGGGCCTCTCAACCCTCAAAGCACTATTTAAGAAGCCTAACATATTAGTTATGTACAAGACTTTTGTTTAAAAATAAAAAACACCCAGCAGATTACAGCTAACACAGGAAAAGTTGACCCTAATATTTACTTTCAACACTAAAGTTAACATTAACTTTCCTCCAAACCAGAAAGTTCCACAGTCTCAAAGAATTCTGAAGAATGAAGAAAAAGATCTAGAATTAATTTTTCTGGAGTTGAATTTATTTCATTCCTTTTTATTTCTTGAATTATCATTCCTGAAAAAATATCTACAAACTTTCTCGATAGTGTACAACTTCATAAGATTGAGCAAATTTTCAAAACTGCTTTTATTGTTATTTTAATGTTTATTTGAGAGAGAAAGCCCACACACGTGCAAATGCAAGCAGGGGAGGGGCAGAGACAGAGGGAGAGAGAAAATTCCATGTAGGATGAGGCTCAATTTTGTGAACCATGAGATCATGACCTGAGCTGAAATCAAGAGTCAGTCGCTTAACCTACTGAAGCCACCAAGGCAACACACATTTATTATTTTTAACAACAAAATTATGCCGAGATCTGCAGATTCCATGCAAAATTAGCAATCTATGATGAGGAAAAGGAGGTGGAAGAGGAACTGAAAGGAAATTCAACATAGACTTTTTCCAAGGTGACACTATCTATTGCTTTTTTTTTTTTTTTTTTTTCTATTGCTTTTCTTAATGATAACCAAGAAGTCATCATAAGATACTGGTAAATGTTACCTTGAACCACAACTTCTAGGAATTCAAAACCAAATCCGAAAAAACAAAAAATGAAAGAAAATCATATTCCCTTTGAGCAGCTACTTTTCCCTTTGACTTCTGTTTTGTAGGTATGGATAAGACTGCCTTAAAAAGTTTACATGCACAAATCTGCACTTCATTAGCTTTCTTTCTGTAGTCCCTCGTATATATTTGTGCCTGACACACACAGATTTTCTGCACTAAGTACACAAGCTATTTGACAATCACTCTAATTTCTAGCCAAACAATTCTATATAAATCTGTTTAATGTTATAGAACATTCATGCAGTCTCGTATCTTGGTCAAAATTTTTCTTGGTATCCCTTGCCTTCAGGGGCCTTCTCAAGGCGAGCACCTAGAATAATTTTACTCAAATTCCATAAAACTTACCCTGAAGCAGAATTAGGCACTTGACATATAAAGCAAAATTACATAAGAGTACAATATATTGACGTAATTTGGTGAGTGGAAATTTATAAGCATGCATATATGTATGCATGAATCTATATATTTATAAAATATCACACCAATTCTTATATAGCCAAATGAGTTTCCATGGATTTAAAGAAGGTCCATTACTGTGGCGCCTGAGTGGGTCAGTCAGTTAAGCGTCCAACTTCAGCTCAGGTCATGGTACCACAGTCTGTGGGTTCAAACCCTTCATCAGGCTCCATGCTGACAGCTCAGAGCTTGAGCCTGCTTCAGATTCTGTGTCTCCCTCTCCCTGTGTTCCTCCTCTGTTTGCACTCAAATTTTTAAAGGTCTATTACTTATAGGGGGAAAAAAATCAGTATGTTTCTACTGTCACCTGAGGACACTGCACTTTTCCAATAACACTACCACTGTTCAAAATGTTTCCAGAATTCTTCATTTATAACTACTTCCAGAGCCAATTTATAAGCCATATGAGAAAAACAATTGTGCTAATTTTCTTACCAAAAATGGAATCATCTCAATTTATCCACCTACCATGTTCATCAGGCTTAACTTTTGGAGGACTCAGAAAATCAAACTTTATGTTGTAAAAAATTTGCTAGCACTAAAGATATTTTTATTAAGTTTATTTCTTTATTTTGAGAGAGAGCATGTAAGCAAGGGAGGGGCAGAAAGAGAGGGAGAGAGAGAGAATCCCAAGCAGGCTCCACACTGTCAGTACAGAGCCTGATGTGGGGTTTGAACTCAGGAACCGTGAGATCATGACTTGAGCTGAAGCCAAGAGTCAGACACTTAACTGACTGAGCCACCCATGGGCCCCTAGCACTAAAGAGGTTTTGAAGAATTAAGACACAAGCTGTCCGAAGCCAATGTCAAATGGAGAGATCTAAACACATTTCAAGCTATAGCATCATCAAAGTATGATCCAGAGTGACTATTTCATTAAAAAAAAAAAAAAAACTTACATCTATTTATGGTTTTAAGCTTTCTTAGTTTATCAGTATCTTAATTACTTTAATGCTTCACTCAGGTTTATAAATCCTGTCAAATATTTTATTAAGTTCTTCAAATGTTATAAAACTTCTTTAATTTATGATGTTAAAATGACTACCTAAGTAGACTTTCTTCAAAATTCTTACTATGTATTTCCCTGTGTCTTCAAAATTGCATTTATTATCATTACAAAATGGATCTGTAAAACTTAGTCACAGTGAACTGTGTGGTGTAATGATATCTCAATAAAATTGTTTAAAAAACCTCAAGTCACAGAAAACCAAAGCATCCAGTTCAGCTTCATTAAAAAGCTTAAATTTGGGGCACCTAGGTAGCTCAGTCAGTTAAGCATTTGGCTTTTGATTTTGGCTCAAGTCACCATCTCATAGTTTGTGAGTTCGAACCCCACATTAGGCTCTGTGTCTGCTTGGGATTCTCTCTCCTCCCTCTCTCTCCCCCTTCCTCGTTGCATGCGCTCACTCTCTCTCTCTCAAAAATAAATTTTTTTTAAAAAATTCTAAAAACTAAATTATTCAAGACAAGGAAAAAATAACTCACATACCTCCACATATGGATTGGGATAAATACAAAGGACCCTATCACAAGTAAACTTTAACCCAAGAGAGTTAACTCCATCAGAGGTTGGAATATTAGGGAATATATATTCATGCACACATGATACTGAATTTCATATATTAGATCCAACATTAGACCTGCATGATTTTCTGTATAATGGGAAAGATCTTATTCTCACCAGTGGTATCGCCACCTTATTAGTATACAAAAGCACAAATGTATGAAACAGCCTATGGAGGTTACATTTTGCTTTAAACAAACTTACATTTTGCTTGTCCATATCAGGTTCAATGCAGTCTCTATTTTTTGACTGCACAATATATCCCTTCCATATCTACTATAGTAAGATATCAAGCACACTGTAAAACACAAACAAAAAAACAGAAGAAGGGGATAAATCAAATTTCTAATATATTTTCCCGTATCTTATAGGATGATTTTTGCAAAACTGTTAGGAATGGTTACATCTACCATGGAAACTACCACAACAATAAGCAGTTCAGAAAATGGCAACAGCAGATGACATAAATAACCCTCAAGAAAATAACTAAGACCTTATAAAAACTGATAAAGAATGTGTTTATGAGTGAATGAATGTATAATAGATATATGCTGAGTATTTCCCACACCAAGCACTGCTACAAGCAGGGGAAATTCAGAAATTAGTAAGACAAGCAAAGGTCCCCATTCTTATGCAGCTTGGTATCCTCCATGGGAGGAGAGGGCTAATAATAAACTACATATAAACAAATATGTATTTTCAAGTGGTGATAAATGCTATGAACAAACAAAGCAAGGTAAAAGGTCAGAGAAACATACAGTGTGGAGACACAGCAGGGGGAAGAAAACTGTCAGGCAGTTTTCTTTGAAAGAGTGACATCTGAAAGACCTGAATGAAATGAGTAAGGAAGCCATGCAAAAATGTGGGAGAAGAGCATTCCAGGCAGACGAAAAACATGCACAAAGTCTGAGGTAGGTACAAACGGCATGTTCAGTAAAAAGCTAGGTCAGCATAACGGGAGCAGAGTATGCAGTAGTAGGAAATGGTGTTGGAGCCTTAGGTAAGGATCTCATTTTACATATCCATTTCAATCACAGTAGAGAGTTTGGATTACACTGCAGGTGTGATAAAAAGTCACTGGAAGGTTTTGAGACAGGAAGTGACTTCCTTGTGAAGAGTGGTCTCATGCAGTGAGCAGGGAAAAGGCTACAGTGGAAGCACAAGGCTGGTTAGAAGATACGGCAGAATTCCAGGCCAAAGATGATGGTGCTATGGACCTTGGTAATGGCAGCTGAAGTAGTAAATGAGTGTACTTGGGAGACAGATGCAACAGGTCTTGTCCAGTAGATGAGGGGCACAAGAAGCAGAAAAGAAACCTTAAAAGATCCTGAAAAAAAAATAGAGCGAACATACATGTTGGGGAAGCACATTAAAACAAGTCTCATGGGGGCACCTGGGTGGCTCAGTCATTTAAGTGGCCAACTCGATTTCAGCTCAGGTTCATGATCTCACAGTTTGTGAGTTTGAGCCCTGCTGTCACCGCAGAGCCTGCTTGGGATGGATTCATTCATTCATTCATTCATTCTCTTTCTCTCTCTCTCTCTCTCCCTCCCCCACTCATGTTCTCACTCTCTCTCTCAAAATAAACATTAAAAAAGAAAAGTCTCATGCCACTCATTTTAACTGGCCCTTTGTTTTTTGATATATTTTTCTATTTGTATCAATGTTCAACATTTCCTGTGTAATTTCTCCACTCTATCATTGCCTCCATTTAATTTTTACCTCTAACACCTTTTCAAATTTAAAATTTGTAATGGATTAAGTCCTGTGGTTTTAAATGACAAAATTCCCACAGTATACAACTGTACCATGACTGCTATGAAAATTTCACTACAGACTGAAAATATAGTTATAAGGATTAAAGTATGACTAGGTGTAAGGAAATCACAATAGGTTGCTCCTTGGTCCACCAACATCTATCCTTCTGGTGTCTAGTGCATGTTCCATGCCTAATCCTTCTAACTTCTCTTTCCTTAACCAATTTTTCTCTTTCTTTGGAAACTGATATTGAAGTATTTTAAAAGAAACAAAAGACTAAATTAAAAAACAAAAAAGGGGGAGGAGGTGACAAACTAGGAAGTTGCTGGAATTAACTAATACAGAGGTAGAGGTATCGTATTAGCTTTTTGGTCCTTTTGGCATCCATAAAATACAATACAAAGAAATGTTGTTGAGTATCCATACAGTATGAAACATTAAGAATCTTTAAAATCTAACCTTGACACTAATTGTATTAATTGAAAATAGAAGCTCAAAGCAACCAAATAACTCTTCTATTCACACAGAAAATAGATGCAGATTAAATATATATATATACACCCCTAAAGTAGTTTATTCCACCTTTATATAAAGCCAATCTCAGATCTAGATATCTATGAGGTATTCAATAACAGAAACTTTCTCTATCACAAAATCAACTGGTCTCAAAGCTTTTTTATTATTCTTTAAAAACAGCATACATCTCTTTTCCCCCAGAAAACTGCTGTCTTATCCTATGGCCTCCCACCATTCTCATACACAAAACAAATTATATGTAAGGTAGTAGCATGTGATATCTCCCAAGAAATTTAAAATGAATGAAACGAGATTGCCATCTGCATTAGATCCATAAAAACCAAGCAGATGCAAAGTCACCTTAACAAGTAGCTCCCAAGATAGTTGACTAATATCTGCTTGAGAATATTAACATATCTAGAGAAAAAAGAAATTGTCAATCAGAAGGGGAATAGAAGAAAAAAAGCAAAAGGTGTAAATTTTGTGAAAGCTCTTCCAAACACAGTCCAGGAGATGGGAGTCCAAAGTGTGCACTCTAACAATACAGGCCACTGTTAAGGCTTTCCCTACAGTGAGAAGATGCACTTATGCCCTCCACCCAAATCCCTAATATTCTCTGCTCAAATCCCAAACTCATAAAGTAGCAATGAGCAACATTTGGATTATAATTTTACTCCCTACTTAAATTTGCCTGCAAAGAAAAGAATGTGCTAAGCATGCCAATATGAGTATATGAGCATTCCATACATATCCATGAGTATCTACAGTATGCAGACATATACATGTTCACACAGCATGTGTGCATGCATCTATGTGTCTATTCTCCAGCCCTCTGTCAGTGAACACACTGACATGTTCAAGGAGCCCATGAAGGACTAATCTCTTACAAAGACATATTGATTAAAAATTAGATTTCTAAGCATACTAACACCAGAGGCAGAACCTGGACTATGGTTATGCTAAGATAATAAACATCCTTCAGCACATGAACTTTGTGCTCCTTAATGTTAGGGTTATAACTTATACTTCATCTGTAATACCTACAGCACCTAATAGAATGTCATGCGTATCACAGAAACTCAATTGCCTGTTAAGTTGTTAGATTCTAAAATAATTAAAAGTTGCATCGACCTTGGAAAATGAAAACAACTAGAACTCCAATGCCTATGCCAAATGCACAGCTTGAATGTAAGAACCTGAAAAATTTTTTAACTTTTTTTTTTTTTTATCAAATCAGGTCACTATTGTGTAGTGTTTCATGCACATCAACAAGTTATTCTATATATAATGAGCAAACATTTACTTGCTATTAACAAATTACTCTGACATACATGTATTTCAGAAATACAATCTGACATTAGTAAAACATTCAGTGATGGATAATATACATCTATGCCATCCATACAAATACCTGAAATTACAAAAAACAATCTAACAGGTATTACTACAGTATGAAAATGAAACAGTAAACCAATCCCTACTGCCCCCACCCACAAATTTCAATAAACCATACTATTCTTTTTTTTTTATAAAATTTTTTAAGGTTTTATTATTTATTTCAGAGAGAGAGAGAGAGAGAGAGACACTGCGTGAGCAGTGGAGGGTTAGAGAGGGAGACACAGAATCTGAAGCAGGCTCCATGCTCTGACTACTGACAGCACAGAGCCCAATGCCAGTCCCGAACCCACGAACCATGAGATCATGACCTGAACCGAAGTCAGACGCTTAACCGACTGAGACACTCAGGCACCCCAGTAAACCATACTATTCTGTATTCTCCCTCCCCACAAGGAAATTGCAAATTGTCAGTTTCTCATGGATGCGCGCACCCACGCGCACACGCGCATGCACACACACACACTAGATCTGATGATCATGGTCCTCCACAAAAATGTCTTGTCAGTGATTGCTTCCTGCTCATAGATATGTAAAGCTGCAAAGACCAATGGACAGACTAAGTCTTTTATGTGAAAATATTTCTTACAAGGGATACACATAGGTGAAAAATACAGCTCAACATCTGGCAGACTTTCTAGATTTATAAAATGTTTACTTGTTAACATCACTTAGAGTCAATGTACTTTGAAGTTAATTGTTTTAATCTATCAAAAACCAACTCAGACACATATAATGTTGTGCTTCCAATCACCACTCTGAATGAGAGGAAAATCTGAACTATCCCACTGTACTTCCAGAAGCATACCCGTTAGCGTATGTACATGTTGACAGAATAAACTTTCGTAATCCACTAAAGAGTGAAATGTTTATTACAGGGAGATTAGATACCACAGGACAGAAAACTGAGTGGACTTTCTTTGTATGGCTGTACTGTTCTAGTTAATTGCCTCCTCTATGTCCCCAACCATGAAAGATAACAAGAACACAATTTTGTCATTCCATATATATAAACATACCTATGAGTACATGTCAAAACGTGTTAAAGAGAACAGTCACATTAACTGCTTTGTTCAACATTAACAAAATGTGTCATTTAGTGTAATGAAATTCATATATAACTAAAAATCAAGTGTGGTAAATATAAAATATTCTACCATACCAGTCTTTATATATTATTTCATTTTAATTTTTTAAAGTTTATCTACTTACTTTGAGAGAGAGAGAAAGAGAGAGAGCAGGTTGGCACACAAGTGTAACCATGAGCAGGGGAGGGACGAAGAGAGAGGGTAAAAGAGAATCCCAAGCATGCTCCTCGCTGTCAGCGCAGAGCCTGACATGGGACTTGTCACAGGGTTGGATCCCACAAACCATGGGACCATGACCTAAGCTGAAACCAAGAGGCTGAACACCCAACCGACTAAGCCACCCAGGCACCCCTTTGTATGTTATTTTAAATCCACTACAGAATTTTCACCAGGAAAAAAGTAAATCCTCAAATATGTCATGAGATACAATTTAAAATTGGCTAATCATTATTCACACATGTAAACAGTGATGATGGGGGAAGTACTCTCCACATATGTATTTGATTAGTTAATCATCTAAGTTGATACTGAATAATGAAACTTTTATCCAAAATAACAGACAATAGACCAAAAATAGACAAAAGCAATTAGAAGGAAATAAACTGAAGTGTTTAAAAGCATGAAAAAAGAGGACCACCTGGGTGGCTCAGTTGGTTAAGCAACCAACTTCAGATCATGCTCTCCCAGTTCTGGGTTAGAGCCTCATGTCAGGCTCTGTGCTGGCAGCCTCAGAGCCTGGAGCCTGCTTCAGATTCTGTGTCTCCCTCTCTTTCTGCCCCTCCCCGACTTGTACTCGCTTGTGCTCGCTCTCTTTCTCTCTCTCAAAAAAAAAAATGAAAAAGTGTTTAAAAAATTTTTAAAAAGCATTAATAAAGAGAAATTATAACTTTAAGAATTTTTTTTTAATTCAACACTGATAAAACATAGCTGCCTCCAAATTAGTTTACCTTTTATTTGTTTTCAAGTTTCTCTAATTCAACTACAAGGGATTTTAATTACAATACCTGCCAGGTAAGCTTTTTTTCTTTTTTGATGTGTATATTTGAAAGAAACACAACTCATGAGGGAGGGGCAAAGAGAGTGAGACAGAATCCCAAGTAGGCTCCAGGCTCTGAACTGTCAATACAGAGCCCCATGCGGGGCTCGAACTCACAAATTACAAGATCATGACCTGAGCCGAAGTCGGATGCTTAACCTACTGAGCCACCCAGGCACCCCTGCCAGGCAAACTTTAAAACAAGTTCATGTTTCCAAATGTGCCTTGTCAGATTTGAACATGGTATTTATTTAAAACTTAACTGGACCAGTTACTTTGGATTTGAGATCATACGATAATTTTCAGTGTTAAGCACTGTTGGCTGTTTTTCTAGTTACAACAGAATGTCTAGGAAGACAAATTTTCTCAGTAATGTTTTTTCCTTTTCCTTTTGAGCTATTTATAAAACCCAAAACAATTATTTCTAGGTACCTAATTCCACCCTCCAGGGCTTAAAGTGTCTCTCTTATCATACAGAACACCTAGAATACTTTTAAACTCAATGATAATTAAGACACATCAAAGTCAAACCAGTGTATCTCAAAGGTAACTAAAAGTCATCAACTGTTGGCTATTAAATGACATACTTCTTATTCTCTGAAGTACCACCAAGAGTTCCTTACCCATACAACAGATGCACTTTCTTAATGCAGCCTTTACTCTTCTCAAAATCAAATAAATCTGAATTTTAAAAGTAAACTTCTGGAGTGCCTGGGTGGCTCAGCTGGTAAAGTATCCAAATTCAGCTCATGTCATGATCTCACAGTTGTTAAGTTGGAACCCTGCATCAAGCTCGCTGCTGTCAGCAAGGAGCCTGCTTTGGATCCTCTGTCCCTCTCTCTCTGCCCCTCCCCTGCTCATGCTCTGTCAAAAATAAACAAACACTAAATAAAAGTAGACTGCTAAGGGCAACAAAAGAAAGGACAAGTGGGAATACATCAAACTTCAAAACTTCCGTCCTGTGAAGGAAGTAATCAACAGAGTGAAAAAGCAACATACTGAATGGATGAATATATCTGCAAATCTGATTTCTGATAAGGGATTAACATCCAGAATATATAAAGAACTCCTAAAATTCGACAACAAAAACTAATAATCCAATAAAAATGGGCAAAGGACTTGAATACACATTTCTCCAAAAAATACATACAAATGGCCAAGAAGCATATGAAATGATCTTCAACAACACTAATAGCCAGAGAAATACAAATCAAATTCAATAAGACATATCACCTTATACCTTTAGAAAGGCCCCTATTAGGGGCACCTGGATGGCTCAGTTGGTTAAGTGTCTGACTCAGGATTTCAGCTCAGGTCATGATCTCACAGTTCATGGGTTTGAGCCCACTGGGCTCCAAACTAACAGATATTCATATTCTCTCTCTCTCCCTCTTCCTCCCTCCCTCCCTCCCTCTCTCTCTCTGTCTCTCCCTCATCCTTTCTGTCAAAATAAATAAGCTTAAAAATTTTTAAATGGTAAAAATGTTTTTTTTTAGTGTTCTATAAAAAAACAACAGGTGTTGGCAAAACTGTGGAAAAACTGGAACTTTTGTGCACTGTTGGTGGGAATGTAAAATGGGGCAGAAGCTATGGGAAATAGTATGGAGATCCTTCAAAAAATTAAAAACAGAGTAACTACATGATCCAGCAACCCCATTTCTGGATATATACCCAAAAGAACTGAAAGCACAATCTTACAGAATTATTTGCACATCCATGTTCACTGCACATTCTTCACATCAGCCAAGAGGTGGACTCAACCTAAATGTCCATCTACAGGTGAACAGGTAAAGAAAATGTGGTATATACACACAACGAAGTATGATCAAATCTTAAAAAAGAAGAAAATCCTGACACGTGCTGTAACATTGGATGAACCTCAAGGACATATAGTAAATAAGACAGTTACAGAAAAACTAATACCCCATTATTCTACTTCTATGAAGTATTTAAAGTAACAAAACTCTTAGAAAATAAAATAGTGCTTACCAGTTGTGAAGAAGGTGGGGGAAGCGAGTTGTTCTTCAATAGGTATAGTTTCAGTTTAGCAAGACAACCAAGTTCTAAATACCTACTGTACTACAAGATGCAGTAAATACTATCTGTACTATACACTTAACAATGTTTAAGTTGTTCAATTTTATGTTACGTGCTTTTTACCACAATAAAAAAATTAATAAACTGCTAAAGAACTGAGAATAGTGAAATAATCTTGAAAAAGGACAAAGCTGGAAGACACATTTCTCAGTAGCAAACTTAATGCAAAGCTACAGTTAATTTTGCAAGAGTGGTACTTGCAAAGGATAGACATACTAATCAATAGAACAAAATGGAGAGTCTAGACATAAACCCTTAAATCTATAGTCAAATAATTTTCCACAAATGCACCATGATAATTCAATGGGGTTAAGAATTCTCTTTTTAACAAATGGTGCTGGGAACAACTGGCTATCCATATTCAGTTGGATCTCTACTTCATATAATACACAAAAGTTAACCCAAATAAATCAAATACCTAAATGTAAGAGCTCAAACTATAAGATTCTTAGAAGAAAATGGGTAAATCTTCACAAGTTTGAGTTAGACAGTGGCTACTTAGCACACCAAAAACACAAATGACAAAATAAAAGTTGGACTTCGTCAAAATTTAAAGTGCTTTAAAGCGCAGTGCTTTTGGTGCTTCAGGTGCCTGGGTCACCCAGATGGTTAGGCATCCGACTCTTGATCTTGGCTCAGGTCATGATCCCACAGGTTGTGGGCTTGAACCCTGTGTCAGGCTGTGCGATGGTGATACCCAGCTTCTTCGGGGTTCTGTCTCCCCACTCTGTCTGCCTCTACCCTGTTTGTGTGAGCACACGTTCTCTCTCAAAAAAATCACTAAAAAAAAAAATTTAAAGCTTCTGTGCGTCAAAGGACACCATCAAAAAAGTAAAAAAAAAAAAACCACAGAAAGACAATATTTGCAAATTCTACCTCTAATAAAAGACTTGTGTCCAGTATATATAAACAGCTCTTACAACTCAACAATGAAAAGACAAATAAATGAAAAGTAAGTAAAGGATTGGACAGAAATTTCTCTGTTACACAGAACTCTACAAATGGCCAATAAGCACATGAAAAGATGCTCAACATCATTAGTCATCAGGGAAATGCAAATCAAAACCACTTCACACCCACCAGGATGGTTAAAATTAAAAGACAACAAGTTTGAAAGGACATGAAGAGATTAAAAAACACACACTTGGTAGAAATGTAAAAAGGTGTGGCTGCCTTAGAAACTTTGAGGAACTTTTGCAGTTCCTCAAAAGTAAAAGATCGAGTTGCCATATTACTTAGCATCCCACTCCAAGGTATATATTCAACAGAAATGAAAAATATTTGTATACAAATGTTTACAGCAGCATTATTCATAATAACCATAAGGTGCTAATAATCCAAATGTCCATCACCGGATGAATGGATGAGTAAAAGTTACTATATCCATAAAATAGTAATTGTACATTTTTAACAGGTGAATTGTTTGGTATATTACATGCCAACAGAGCTATTAAAAATAGTAAACTGCTATGATTATATAGTCCTACCACATAAAATATTAAAGATTCCAATTAAAAAACAACTTGGAAATTATCAGACTTGCTTGTTTTATAAACGATGAAATGGAGGTTCTCAAACCTGGGTGGGATAGAATGGGGCCTTTCTCAGTATGGAGTAGGTGATGATGCATTACTTCCTTGCACTGAGATACTGACTGAAGACTAGCTGGAGGGTTCCTGTAGATAGTAGCTACTGCCATGTATTCTTTTTCCCTTAACTATCATGTAACTCTGGCCTGTTTCTAGGGGTGTATTTTTATTACACCCTTACAAGTCCCTCTTTCCTCTTCTACTTCACCCTACACAAACTATAATAAACGTTAACAGGACAGTTAGAAGGGGAAAGTTAATATACCCTTGCCTTGTCTGTGAGAAACCCATCTGTATACATATTAACATGATAATACATGTATACAGAATTTCCACCCATTGGCCAAGAGGCTGGAACATGCCCTGGCTGAGCACTCAGCTGTCAGCTATTGAATATATATTTCCTTGGAAGAAAGCATCCTATCTAAGGAAAGGAGTGTGAAAAACAGCTCCTCTCTTTTCCCTGAAACATGGGTAACTAAGCCAATTATACATTCACAAGAAATCATGAAAAACTTACCAGAGAAAGTTTCAAATACAACTATGAAAAAGTTAACCTTGGCTAAAAAAAGGTGAGGTGAAGGAAAACTATAACTTTACAGGGATTTGGTAATAAATCATTAATGTATTCCCAAAGGTACTGGAGAGTTCCCAAAGAGTATGGTAAAATGACAAAAATCATCTACATGAGAAAAAAATTGTTTTATTCATCTCTGGTACCATAGGTTTTCCCTGTTTAAAAAAAAAAATAATGAGCTTTTAAAGACAGATGAGGTATAACAACTTATTATTTTCTATTTTAATGTTTTAAAATTCTTCAAAAGTAATTCTATGAATCTTCTCAGATGTTAAATGTTTTCCCAATGCAAAATCTGCAAATATTTGTCTTGATTATGACTTGAAAATGATCGAATATTCATCCTGTTTTTCCTTTCTATTGAGGCAACAAAGTAAATACATTTTTTAAAGCATCAGGTGATAACACCAGGCTATGCTAGAGGGAAATCAAAGGGAGAAAACAGCAGCATGGGAAAATTACTAGGCTACATTACTTTTATACAGATTTTAAAACATATATTATCTATGAATTATCCATTTTTTCTATATACATAAGAAATAAGATAAATTGCTAATAGATCCATTCATATACACAATTCAGTCAGTATAAAATATATTTAGTTATAATATACTAGTCACCAGAAATACTTTTGTCCTCTGAAAGATTAAAAATTGAAAATAAGACTTTTCATTGCTGTCAAATGTATTCAATTTTCCCCTCAAATGAAGTTTAGATGAAAACAACGTGAGTGACAAGCTCCAGCACAGGCAAATCTTGGCAGCTCTCAACTCTGTCTATCTCCTTGGCCTGTTAAGCAAAATTCCTTCACAAACTGTTGGTCTTTGCAATAACTCCTACAAAGCTCATTACTGCCAGCATCGGCCTATCCCCCATGTTGTGCATTTATCCCAGGGATGCATATCAACATGTGGCACATGTCCTTGACACGCACAGAAGAGCTGCACCCCAGGACAGCAGCACGCACGACAATAGTGTCGACTCTTACTTCTTTATGGTTGCTGGGATGTAACCGAGAAATCTAATAACTGTGACAGTGGGGCCTTTCGGTTTTTCCTTGCATTTCTAGACAGTGAAGCTGCACAGACACTAATGAAAGGTTAAATGAATAGGAATAGTTGACAAGAGGTACAATAAAGAAGGAGCTTGGTAATCCACAGACACTGAGCAGAGATCCTTGGCTCAAGCAGAGAAAGGACAGCACATCGTCGAGTCACAATATTTAAAACAGCTTGCTATACACAGAGGCTTTTGTGTCTGGGTACACGTCTGGCTTTGGACTAAAAAAAAAAAAAAAAAAAGGATACTGAAAAGGAATTTCAGCATGGGGCACTTTGGCAAATGTAAGGTCATAATAAGAGAAAAATGTTTTGTGTGGGTTGTTACATCTTTGTACTAAACACAAAAAAGCTGGGACTATGAACTCATGAACCACAAGTTCCAAGACAATACTGTACATTTTGACAACTATTAAATACTGTATCTAGATGGCTGGTTTGATGTGATTCCCACTGGTAAGATATACATGCAATGACTCATTTAGCTGTTCCACATTCAGCCTTCCTTGTGGAAGAATTCCTGATACTCATCTTAGAATTTTTGGAGTCAAGTTCTAGTTTTCGGTGAACATGATTTGTTACAAATATCACTAGAACTCTCAAAACACTCTTCCACTCATTGCAAAACTTCGCAGCAGCCTACTGTAAGGAAACTGAATTTATCATGCTAGCAAAGGGTGAAGTACAAGGCAAACTTTTTGTAATTTCAAGTGACTACAATAGTGAAATGTCCTCAACTAACATTCTTAATTATCAAATTTATTTTAGTTTAGTGCTCTTCTCACTACACCTTAAGGGAAGGTTGTATACCTCAGGGAGCTGACTTTAAATTATAATAGCAAAGCTATATTTAAATTACTAAGAAAATAATGTTTCAGAATGTCAAAGAAAACATACAGTAAAAAAAATTTTTGACATTGTTAGGTACCGATTTTTTTTTAAAGAAAAAACTTATGACTCTGTTATAGAATGAACCTTAAAAAATGACTATCTGTAAAATCATCCTATGCATATGCATGAGTTAGAATATAGGTTCACAATAAATGGTAAGAGCGTACTGAGAACTTGTTTTAAAACAAGGCAGCCTCTTTGAACAGCCAAATTAAATTACAGCTGAACTCTTGAGTGTACTGACGGATCTAATAAGCAACAAATAAAGACTTTTATTGGCTAGCAACATAATGAGAGTTACTGTGTGAAAGATGAAAAAAAGACAAATCTGGGTAGTTTATCTCATTGGATTATACTATTTACTTAAATGGTAAATAAGTTTGTCCAAAGTAATGCTACTAAAAACTAGTATGTAAATATTAAAGAGCAATTATGATCAATGACTCTTTAATGTAAACATATCGCAAATTCCAGTGGAAAGATTGATAAACAAATGTGAAATTAAACAACAAATATTGAATTTAATACCACTTAAGTTCTATTTCTTTACATTTAACTTACTTATTGATTCCTAATGTATCAGCTTTATAAATGGTTTACTATTTTATGCTTATAAACGTAGCTTTTATTCTAAAGGAGTTTTCTTTCTGGAGTGCGGCAGTTGTACGTAGAACTCCTTCAAAACCATTATTTACAAAAAGGAGGTTGTCCTTAATGAAATGAAAGAAGGTATTCCCCTCCTCAGTGATTTGGTAGGAAGTTACTTTTAATAGAACTTTGAAGAGTGGCCTCCTTACAGAACTCCCTAAATTGGCAAACCAAACAGTATTTAGCAAACCAAATCAGATTTAAAGCGTATTTGGTGCATTTTCCTTGATCCTCAAATCACATAAAAGGTAGAACCCTAGAATCCTTAGCTGACTACTTAACTATTCTTGTATAAAGTTCTGGTGCTTTTGTCACAGCTTAAAAAAAAAAAAAACAAACAAAAAAACCCAATAGCACCTCCAAGTCTAAACAATAAGCCAGTATTTATTATCTACTCTTTTTCTATAACATTGTGACTGCCAGAGTGATTTCTCTTAACCTTAAGTATATCTAATAAAATCATAAGGCTCCCTCTAGCTCTTCAGAGAGGAGTTTACTAACCAATGATCCTATATAATTCCCATCCAACAGAAAAGATTTGAGGAGGCTGCCTCCCCTCACAAAAGAAATGTTTTCAACTGTTTCTTACAAGGGTATAGATGGTATAGGAGACCATCTGCAGAGGAATTCACAAAGCACTGCTCCTTATATCCACAGTAACTTAACCTATTAATTGCTTCCAACCTAAGCTTTGTATAGAAAATTCTGAAGTAAAACTTTGAGCTGTTTAAACTACGTATACATTCCCAACTTAGATTTATCAAGCTAGTTAAAATTAATTTTCTCTCAAAAAACAAGTAACAACAGGTATGAATATCTATGGAAATCCAAACTCGTGATCTGGTCTCAGTTCTAAAAACCTACATTTAAAGGCAGAATCTTGAAATTCAAAAAAAAAACAAGTATTAACACTGAAACTGTGGACTTTACATAAAAGATGCTGATGGTAATTGCAGAAAACATCTCCATGTACCATAGTATTTACACACAACACTGGTAATGACTTTCCTAATTGTTTAATCTTTTCTGCACTTCAGTATTGGATATTTTAGGATGGCAGTTATTTAGACAACTAAAAATAATACAGATGAAGTACACCATTGACATTTAGTCTATCTTAAGATAGTCATAAAAGCCACATAGTCGACGGGCAAATCATTTCAAACAAGTGAATATGAAAAATGCTAAACTGAAAAAAAAAATGCTAAAATGAACTCCACACACTCACAAAGGCCATCTTTCACATACTTAAGGAATACTTAAAATGATGCTGAACCTTAACTATAAAATGAAAAATAAAGGGAACCACGAACTTCAAGTCATCACCTATTCCTGTCTCCCTTAATATAAGAAATATTCCCAGGAACAACAAAAAGAATAGCTCCTTCCACCCCCAACCCCCGCCCCTTTTTGAGCCAGTGTCCAATTTCTTCTTTTCTGAACAGCTGTATTATCCAACTTAAGTTGCTCTGCTAATTTCAGTCCCACAAGGACTAACTTGGAAGGCAAAAAAATACAAGAAAAGATCAATTTGCTGGGAAAGATCAAATGAGAAAACTGTGGGGACAGCACCAGGTCAGCGTGTGGAGAACTAAGCAGACCTGTTCTTCATTAACTGTGGCTCTCTGGGGATGTCACACACTACCTGTCCGTGGGCTTTATTGAACCGCCTAACCCGCCTCTCTGTTCCATTCTTCTGGGCCCAAGTGAATCATATCCTGCTGCTGACAAGTTAGCAGGGGACTGCGGCTGCAACATGAAAGTACTTTTCTTTCTTGTCTAAATCAGGCAGATTTTTGAAAAGACGACACAGCATTGACTCGTGACATGGCAAGATGAAACGAGAGGTCTGGGCCAGTCTTGGAGCTGTGCAGATAAAAGTAATCAAATGACACTCCTGGAATGCAAATTGGCATTCTTGACTGCAGCAATTGCACAACCATGAAACATCCCTGACAGCAAGCAAGATTAGGACAAAATGTTATGTAAAGCACTGAACTCAAAAACTCTCACTTGAAAATTCAAACTGTAACACTTACATTTTAATATAGCAATAGTCAGCTCTGCTTTTGTCTGCTGCTTTTTGTAATCACATATCCCTGCCTGACAGATCTCTTACATTACAGGTAGAAGAAAAAAAAAACTAGGTATTGGGAATGTATAACTGCTATTAATGTTTTCTCTATATTTATTTTTTAAAATCACAGGCGGTTGGTTCTTTTTCAAAGTTTTACACGCAAACAACACCGAACTTAATATTCTCCAGGGGCAAGAGAAGGCCGTTTCAGACTTTTCTCACAAGATACTCAAAGAGAGTTCACATTCAGGTTCAGTATTATTTCCCTCAGGTGAAGATACTCTTGTACTTTGGTAGAGTGATTAGCAATCTGGATTTCAAATACTCTGCTCTCCGGGAACAGAAAAGAGTAGCTACAACTAAGAACTTCATTAAGGCTGAACAGTTTAAATGAAACAGCTACAAATATAACATAAAACACAGATACCCTATAAAGGTTCACAAGGGATTTTGTGTGTGTGTGCGCAAGTCCAAAGGGTAAAAAAGGAAGTTCTATTAACTTGTATAAGGTCTCACTATTCTTGAGTACATGTTCAAATCAGACACACTAAATGCCAGTGCCAGAAATAAATTCTTCCAGTTAAAACATGTTATGTGTGCGCACGGTGAACATCTGAAAACGCAGGATACAAAGCAGTGGCTCACAAATGGATTCAGGCACTTTTCAAAATGATTAGTATTTGGGAATAGAAGTGTAGACAAATAGTATATAGGCTGGGGGAAAGGAAAGAAAAATTGTACCCACGACGGGCTTTTACATTGTTCCTGCGTAAGATGTCCCAGGAAGAAAAACTCAAGTACTGGCCAGATATATTTAATATTTTGTTTTGACGCCTCCACTTAAAACACAGGTTCCAACCATCGCAACCGTCCACGAAGTACATAAAAAATAAGAAGACAGGCCACTTTCTGCCACTTTAATCCTGGGTACACAGGATTATTTTATGATGTCTTTCGTACATCAGCTTTACAACAGCTTGACTCTAGGGTAAATGGGAACCACTATAAATCGCACGCTGCTTTCAAAACCACTTTAATTTCTGTCAGCGTTACTGTAACCACAGTTATGGGCGCACGCTACTTTTGTGTGAGTGTGTGTGCGCGCGCCTGCATTTGACAGTCGCATCTCCTACACTCCAGTTGTGACTTTGATCACTGAAACAAGAGATGTCACATTAGGGGGAAGGGAAGAGAAGTGGGGAAAAAAACGCCAACCCGCTATCTCTTTTTTTTCCCTGCTTATTTCATCTACACGCAGAACACGGTATATCAGGTCCCTCGGGGGGTGCGGGGGGAACAATAGCAGCACTGGGTGGAAGCAAACTAAAGGGAAGGGAGTGGTCCAACCCCATTTCTAACAAATCACTTCCCCGAAAGCGGACAGAGCGCTCATCACCCGGCGAACTCCCTGCACGCTGCCTCGCTGCAGAGAAGCCGCTTCGAGGAGAGGAGCTGTGCTCGAATCTCGCCTTCCCACCTCGTCTGCCACTTGCACTTGGAACTTTTCTTAGCCTCACGACACGGGGGACCTCCTCCAGTTTTACTTTCTCCTTGTGTGTGTGTGTCTTAATTCTGCCCCCTCCCCGGGCCCCAAATGCCAGCCACCCTGCAGTCGCTGTGTAAGTAAAAAAACAAATGGGCTCCTTGAAAACTGCACCTCACAAGTCTGTCTCGGGTTTATTTTCCTGCCCCACGTTTCGCACATTCCTCAGAAAGCCTCCAGGAGCACCTTCCTACGTCGTCTTCACGTACAAAGAGAGGGTTCCCGAAGGCCGGGGCGAGGGGAGGGGAAACGCCAAGGTGCCGGGACCCGGCGGCCGCGCCCTCGNTGTCGTGACTACAATGTTGCTTCCCTTTTGCAAAATAGAAGTGGGTTAGTTTTGCTGTTGTTTGTCCTCAGATTCTAGGGGTTTCGTGAGGGAGGATGTATATTTCGCCTCCCCCCCCCTTCCCTGTAACTGTTCGCCCGGCTCCTTGCGGGGATGGAAAAACAACTTTGGCGCCCCCCGGGGGGTGCGGGCGTGGAGGTGGAGGTGGCTGCCGGCGCCCAGCTGTCAAAGACAGAAACCCCGAGGAAAGGGCGCGAACTTTATTCCGACCGCAGCAAGCCGTGGCGTCGCTTTCCTTTTCGGGCGCTCGCCGGTCGGTGTCCCCTCTGACCAGTTCCTCCTCCCGCACCGCCGCCGCCCCCTCTCCTTTCCCCCTTCCCCTTTTTCTCTTCCGCCGAGGCGGCCCCGGCGCCCCCCGCCCCCGTCAGCCCAGGTCCTCCGCGCGCCGCTGGACGGAAGGTGAGGGAAGCGGAGGAAAACCCAGGGGACACAAACTCGGGACAGAACGTGCCGGCCGACAAGGCAGAAAAGTTGCGCGCAGCCACGGGGGGAAAGTTCCTGGTGGCGGCGTGTTTCGTGCCGGCCCAGACGTCGGCT
>NW_027530182.1:2493052-2691637 GCF_008692635.1 Crocuta crocuta
GGGCCTCGGGCTGGAGACGGCCCGGGGAGAGGGAGGGGACCGCCGCCTCCGCGACGCAAGACCAGCCACATATGTGGGTGACACTCGGCCGACCCGCGTCGCCCTGCCCCGGAGACGAAAAAACGCACACGCCTGCAGCTGAAGGGCATTTCTTCAATGCGGGCAAAGCACCCTCCCCGGCCGGCCGCAAGAGCGGGGGTGGGGGTGGGGGCGAGTTGAATCACCCTCCGCTTTCTAAGGTACACTTGATGCCAAAAAACAATCCCCGTGTTGTGCAGATTGATCGTAGCTAGAGCAAACTTTCTGCTTATCTGACATGGAAGGAAGGCACAGGTTTCGGGCATATTCCCTGAGCACTCACTAGAAATCGGCATCGTCGAGGACTTGTGGCGGAACAGGTTTGAATCATCCCTCCTTCCTTTCTGCCTTCCCCGAAGTAGAGGGGCAGAGAAACTGCTTCCTTGCGTCCAGAGGTCAGAATGTAATTCCTTTGAAAATACGTAGCCGTGGAATTACATACTTCTAGTTTCTTCGATGCACAGTCTGGTCTTCGGTTTAATACAAATTTTCACAATAATTGAAAAGAATATTTGGGAGGCATGGTGAGAGACTATGGCCCAAGTAGCCACAGCTGTTCTGAAAAAATGTGATTAGGCTTATTATTCACGTGGATCGTGCTTTTTAACAGTGCGGCTCCGCACCTGCAGTTCAGTGGCTTGATGAGGTCCAAATTTCTGACCGTTTTTAGGCCCTTGGAGAGCAGATTTCAACTCGTTTCTGTATTTGTATAATTCTCTGCATCATCTTGTTGTGGAAAGGTCTGTCTGGTAAAGCTTCTACTATATTATTTATAGTAAATACCTTATAGAATTCTAGGCACATGGTTCATCTAGAGGTTTCTAGTGGGAGACAGATTACTTCTCTAGAGCATAAATCAAAGTAAAGACTATCTAATGACTACGCATATATATAAATGCATGTTCTCTAAGAAGGCTCATCTTTAAATGATTTGATTAAGGTGTGGAGCATGTTCCCTTATTCTGTAAACATCACTGTAACATCATCCTATAGTTTGTAGAAACTGATTACACAAGGGGTAATGACGACCAAATGTGCATTCTGAGCAACTGAGGATCATCACAAGAATTCTCCAGAAATGAGCCAAGTTCCAATGTGTTTTCCTGTATCATGGAGAGACGAGAAAAGCGAGTTGCTAATTTCAGAGTCATTACCCATACAAATCCATTCACACACTTACCGCTTTGGACAACTGACAGACCAGCAATTGCCAAACAATTGTATTCACACTGCATTTTTGGCTGTGCACCTACACTGGCCAAGAGCAGAAGTTATTCCACATCAAGTAACCTGTAATTTACATTCCCCTGATTGGTTCCAGATCTGTCTGTTTTTGATGTTAGCATACAAACAATTTATATGAGGCAAGATGTGTCTATTTGGGATCCAGTGCTTTTCTAGAGAGTCCTCATTTTAAAGATGTGTTGGGCTGAAACAGCAGCCCTTGGAGAAGGTGGAAGAATTTACAGAAGCAAAGATCTAGAGAACTCCACAGCCTCTTATTTCCTCCAGTGCGTTGGTATGGCAATTGGAATAGAACCTTAACTCTCTTTTGTGTCCTGCAAGACTTTAATGATCCACACGTGCTGGGCTTTTCAGCTGTTCTCTTCCGGTTTTTAATCCTCTCCTGACCACACGAAAGTCACACTGGCTCTGTCTACCTTGCCAAGCTCTTTCCTGCTCTTTGCCCTGCTATGCTCTCCACTTGGAATATTCTCCTGCGTTTTCCAGTGGTTCCTTCTCATGCGTCACATCTCAGCTCTCACTTTACCTGTTTAGATTCTAATTAAACTAGCTCTTTGCCGTCTTCCTGAAACACCCCTCACACTTTCTCCCATACTTATTTTCTTTATGTGCCTTAGAAGTACCTGAAATTGTCTTGTTTGTGTGCTTATTATTTTCCTGCAACTAAAACGTGAGTTCCGTGAGTGCAAGAGCTGCATTGACCTTGTTGGCTTACATGGCGTTGGTCCGTATAACAGTGTCAGGCACAAAATAAGCTCTTAGAAATATTGTTTGAATTAAGGAAAAAATGTCACAATCATTACACTGTATTGATGATGACCTTAGGGCCAGACAAGTTCACTCCGGAAATACAAGGGGGAAAAAGTGCCATATCTGTTCTCTTGGGGGTGGAGTAAAAACTGTTGACTTCCGGTACCAAGGATCTTCAAAGTCTGGTGTGGGGCAACCCTGGGGTCTCCAAGACCCTTTTAGAAGGGCCACGGGGTCAAAACTATTTTTGTTATATACTGAGCGATTATTTGCTTTCTCATTCACATTGTCAAATGTACAGAATTTCCCAAAGGCAACGTGATGTGTGATATCCAACGAATTGAATGCAGATGCAGAAACAAAAAATCTACCCATCTTGTTATATCAGACATTGAAGAGATTTGCCAAAAAAATGTAAATCAGTGCCACTTTTCTCATTTTTTGTTCTGGAAAACAGTTATTTTCATTTTCAAACATGGGTATGTATTCATTTCCTACTGCTGCTGTAACAAATTACCACAAATTTAGTGGCTTCAAACAACACAAATTTATAATTCTAGAGGTCAGAAGTCTGAAATGGGTTTCATTAAGCTGAAATCAAGGTGTCTGCAGGCCTGTTTTCCTTTCTGGAGACCAAAGGGGAGAATCCTTTCCCTTACCTTGTCCAGCTTCTAGTTGAGGCCACCCACATTCCTTGGTCGCTGGTACCATTACATCTCTAAAGCCTCTGTTAGCTAGACGTGTCTTTCTTATCTGCTCACTCAGCCTCCTTCTTTCACTTATACCTACCCTTGTGATTATATTGGGCCCGTTTAGATAATCCAGCATAGCCTGCCCATCTCAAGACCCATCCTAAGATCCATGTCAACATCAAGTTAGTCATATCTGAACATATTCACAGGTACCTGAGATTAGGGTGTGGACCATTATTAGGAACCTTCATTCCACCTACCACAGTATAGAAACAAATGATCGGCCTATTATTTTAATTAAATTAATAACAATTTTTGGAATTTTAAATTTGTGATACAATTACCCATTGCTCACATAAACCAAAGTTCTTTGCAGTCCTCAATAATTTAAGAGGTCATGAGACCAGGGGACACCTGACTGGTTCAGTCAGTTAAGTGACTGACTCTCAATTTCTGCTCAGGTCATGATCTCACGGTTCCTGAGTTTAGGCCTTGCATTCGGCACTGCGCTGACAGCACAGAAACTGCTTGGGATTCTCTCTCTCCCTTCTCCCTCTCTCCCTGCCGTTTCCCCACTCTCTCTCAAAATAAATAAAAAACTTAAAAAAAAAAAAAGACATGAGACCAAACAGTTGGAGAATAGCAGAATAGCTGCACAATAGCTATTTTCCCTTCTTCCATGTCTCAAGTTAGACTAGATGGTACTGAACTGATTATCCTTGCCCTGTGTCCTCTGCTGTGATTGGTTTAAGGACAGGCATGTTACTTAGTTCTGACTAATGAAGAATGAACGGAAGTCTTGAGGGGCTTGGAGATAGGATCTTTTATTCACTAAAACAAAGACTGGCAAGAAATAAACTGTCCCCATTCTGCTTTGAATGTCAGTATGTGAGAACGTGGCCCCTGAAACAGCTGCATCCGACTTGTGACGCAGTGGGAGTACACACACCAGGGATGACAAGGTAGGGAGGTGGCAAGCACCTGAGCTCTTGATGTTGTTTTTTATTTGCTAAATTAACCAACGCCAGGTAGCTTAGAACTCCTTGAGATGTGTTATAATTAATCCCTTCATCATTTAGGCTGCTTTAACATCGCTTTTCTATTACTTGCAGCTTACAGCTTCCAAAATAAAAATAGCATGTCTGTGTCATGCTTTCGTGCAGGAGTTCCTTGCTGGCATTTTCTATCAAATTTATATACTTTTTCTACATTCTGAGAAAAATCTGTCAAAAAGTCAGTAAAATGGGTAAAGTATTACAATTCTTCTGTAAGAATTAAAACATAACAATCATTATAGAGATATAACTAGTTCAAATGAATGCAAAAGCAGGAAATCCTGACATACAAGTTGAAAGTGAACTGGTGACCCTTCAAGAAATGGTCACCATCTAATCAGTTAATTTGTTTGTAGTTGTGGCTGCATTATAAGTGTGTGTCCATGGCCCTGTCTGCTGCTAATGACTCATTGTTCTTGCAAATTAAGTAAATGTAAGTTTATTTGCATAGTATATTCTATACAGATCCTATGAATTTTGTTCCAAGAAATGTTTTAGAAACCAAAAAGGCCCTTAAATTTAAAAATTTCAACTTCTGATTTTGTGCAGTGCTGTTAATCTTGATAGGAGATTTTGAATGTTATGTTTATCAGCTACTGCCCAATATATTCACAATGAACTTCAGCTTTTTTGTATATTCTTTAACCTAAGAAGTGCAAAGAGAAGGGAATATAAATGTTATTGGGGATGAAACATCTGAACTTGAAAAAAGCTACTCAGTTTCAGTGTCAAAAGCAAAATTAAGGGAGACAAAAATACTTTTACCCTTAAGAAATGAGTTTATGTGGAACTACATATATGCTAATACTCAATTTGAGGATGCTTTCAGACTCACAATTAACAATTTGACCAGTGTGAGCACAAAATTAAAGAAATTTTTCTGTGAGTATGAGCTTAATCATGAAACAAAGATAAAGACTATCAGGTAAGGCAATTAATGTATTCTGGGTTTTAAAATTTCATTTTAATGTAATTTGTAATTTGTTTGATCTTGCAGTTTTTGATGTATTTTGCTTGGGATTTATGTTTGTTGATGTTTTTTGGTTTTTTTTTTACTGTTTTCCATTATTAAATGTCCTTATCAGGTTGAATTAATTTTACATGTTATTTAAATAGATAACCTTCTGACCAGTATATTAGTCCATAATATTAATAAGCCATGCACTGATTATTATTTTTTACAGAAAGCATTAAAAAACATTAAAACATTAAAAAAATTTTAATTCCACATTATTTTATAGTAATCCATCAATCGTTTTGTGAATAAATACCCCACAAGTATTTATCCCAGTCTTCATTCTCTTTGACTCTCAGATGCATTTAGTGTTGTTGGTCAACTGCTTTCCAGAACTCTCCCCTCTTGTGGTTTCTTTCACATTCTCCTTCATCCTAGCCTCTTCCCACTGCTTCACACTCAGTCCTCCTCACATACAGCATGGGAGTTGCCCAAAGGGTCAAACCTCCCAGCCTTTCTCTTGTCTTTATTGTGGTCATCTTTGGTGTCTGAACCATCCCAATGGCAACGTGAGCTTTATAAGCATTTCTATTTCCCCCCACTTCTACTCCCTTTGCTTCTATTGACTATACGTATCTTGTAAGTTGAATGCTTAACAAATAATTTGTCTTCACCTCAAACTTAACCTGACACTGAAACCATCAACAACCCCTCCTTTTTCTGTCTTTGTTGTTCTTTCATTCACTCAAGGGCAAACCTTGTATTCATCTTTGAATCATTTTTTTCCCACCTTCATTTCCCAAATCAGCTCATTTACTAGATCACATAGAAGTTCCTTCTGTTTACACCTCATGTTTTTCCATTCCTGCTTCATTCATATGAACATCACTCTTTCAAGTTAACAAGTGCAACAATTTTTTATTTATATTCCTTATGTCCACCCTTCACTCTCATTCTAATCCATTTGCTGCCAGATTTTAGCTTTTTCAAGTCTATTTTCTTTGAGTTTATTTATTTATTTTGAGAGAGAGAGAGACCGAGCGAGAGAGAGAGAGAGAGAGAGAGAGAGAGAGAGCATGAGCAGGGGAGGGTCAGAGAGAGAGGGAAACACAGAATCTGAAACAGGCTCCAAGCTCTGAGCTGTCAGCACAGAGCCCGACATAGGGCTCAAACCCACGAACCGTGAGATCATGACCTGAGCTGAAGCTGGATGATTAACTGACTGAGCCACCCAGGCGCCCCATCTTCTAACTTTCTAACTGGATGCATACCTTCCTCTTACTCATATCTGTGCCAATCTGCTTCCACCAAAGTTCATTTGAAATTGTTCAGAAAAAGAGGCGCAACTACAGTAAGGTCATTTATGATTATAGTTAAAATTTACTAAGCATCTACCGTGTGTTAGGTTCTTTATCATTTTCTTTACATATTTATGGAATCTTCCCAATACACTGTAGAGTTAGACATTATCCTTCCTACTCTATGGATGAGAAAGAGGCTTTGAAGCTTTAAATATCTTACCTAAGGACATATAACATGTAAGTGTTAAAGTGAAGATTGTGTCTCAGGTTTATCTTCTAGTCCTTAAATACTACCTATCTTTCAAGGATTTGATCAAATGTCATATCCTTCATGGAACCTTCCTTTATTTTTGTGGCTTTCTTCCTCCTCTGAACCTCTACAGCATTTATACTATAAATGGATTACTGATTCCTCACCTGATTGCATGCTGTTGTGTATTAATGGTTGTTTTACATATGTCTATCTTCTCTCCTTAATGAGAAAGTAAGCTCTTTGAGGGCAAAAACCCTATTGATTACACATTTTGCAACCCCCCCCACCATCCCTGGTAGAGTGACAGGCACATAAATAAAGGAAAGTGTTTAATGAAGTAATTTATGAAAGAAAGATGAAAACATCTTAGACTGAAATAATTTCAGATGAAAAGCATATTTCTATAGGAATTAAAGCTCTCTTATCACAGATTCTAACTTTACATGCGCTTTTGATAAGTTTTGACTCCCGTCTTGTCTGATTATCTGGACACTAGGGCTTGGCCACTTTGTTTGCTTTAAAAAATTGTTTTTAATGTTTATATTATTTTTGAAAGAGAGAGAGAGAGGGTGTGAGTGGGGAAGGAGCAGAGAGAGAGAGGGAGACACAGAAGCTGACGCCAGCTCCAGGCTCTGAGCTGTCAGCACAGAGCCTGACATGGGGCTTGAACTCATGAGCTATGAGATCATGACCTGAGCTGAAGTAAGACACTTAACCGACTGAACCACCCAGACATCCCCCATTTGCTTTATTATGATTGCATACTATTTTGATGTATTCACTTGTTGCTTTACTCATGTAGTGTGTCAGCTGCTAAAGTAGGAAGGCTTTTTGTTAAAGCCTCATTTCTTCTGAGTTATGTGGATAATTGCCATGTAATTTGTCAAACAGAACCTCCGCCCCTTACATATCTTTGCTCATCTCCTGTGCTTTCTGTGCTTGTATGGCCAAGTCACCTCTCTACTACTAAGAAAATATGTATCTCATTTATGTACGGCATACTTCTTCCTCCATTCATGTATAATTGTTTAGCGCTTGCCCTGAGAATGCTTTAAAAATGTACCTGATTAAATTTTAAGGCCCTCATTCTTATTCTACACCTATGACTAAAATGTCATAAGCTATTTATCTTCTAATGTGCCTTATGTAAGCAAAAGCATTTATTATGTTGCTGGGCTAATACTATTCATTTATATAAAACTATGACTCAACTTATCTAGCCTAAAAGAATGCAAGGGTCTCGTTCCATGTACTAAATCTCTACCCAAATTACCAACCAAAGTTAAATACCTTCTGAGTTTGATTTTGTAGCCAAACAAAACTCACAGGCAGTAATTTACAAAGAAGTCCATCAAGTCAACAAGTATGAGACTGAGGGCCATTTTGATAAAGTTGAAGTGGTTGAAATGCTATAGGGCATTAGGCCAGGTGTAAAAAGGCTGAAGTTTGAGCTTAAAACATAGTTTACCTAGAGATGGCCCTATTTACCTTCAGCTGAGTTACTGCATCTCCTGGGGACCAGAAAATAGGAAGTAACACTAACTGAATATCTATCAAGCATTTTACCCAGATTATCTCACTTTTTATCAACACCCCTCTGAGGTAGTTATTCACATTTTACAGATAAAGAAGTTAAAGCTCAGAAAGATTAAATAACTTTGCAAAGGCCACAACGCCTTTCTACAAAAGCAGAAAACTCAGAATTATAGCACAAGCCACCAATTCCCATTTCAATGCTTTGTCCACTAGCGGGCCTATGTACTAAATGACCATATGGTCTCATATTCTCTGACTCTTATACCACCAACAACTTTGGGGAAGTCTCAATCACTTATTTCCATAGCATTAATGTGAATGCCAGCCTGGAAACAGGACTGAGCATTTATATGGCCTTCCATCTACTTTACACATAGTTAAGTGTACCGTGTGCTTTTCCAAATGTAGCTTTATATTACAGTCCTATTTTATTTCTATACTTATAATGGAGAAATAAAACTTGTATGTGTCTGTAGCTGAAAAGTGGTTAACATTCTTCTCTCTCAAAGATTTTAGTGTAGTAGGCATTGACAATGTGATTAAAGATTTTTTTTTTTTTTTTGAGAAGTGCCTTCTGATATAGCAGGCAAAAGCAATCTGGTGGCTTTGTGTGATTGCTATTCACACTTGGTAATGAATAAATTGCTTTGGCTCTCTTGGAGGAGTCAGAAGGGAGTCATTGGTTTAGTAGAGTTGTGGCCTAAACACACCAAGCCAGCCCATCAGTGCTGCTGATCTCGTGCCCTTCCTCTGGCAAACCATGTGTCGGATGTGGTAGGAAAAAAAAATCTCTCTTTCAGCAGCAGAATGTGTGCAAGTTACACTCTGAATTATCCCATGATGACCTTGCATATGCAACACATGCCCTTGTGACCACAAGACCCGACAACTGTAATTTCCTCTGCTTTTCATCAGAGCTCTTCTGCTGCCTGCAGCAGGCACAGCATATAAGGGCACAGCTACTCCTTAAAGCCTAGTATACCTGCCCTTCATACTTTTACTACCGGTGTGTAAAGGATTGTCCAATAGGAAGCTGACTGCACTGCTTATGCAAACTCTTGAGTTCATCTTCCTGGGTGAACTGTGAAACCTGGCTAATATTTACTTTTACTAAACAGCCAGCTGACATTTGGGGAATATCATATAATGCACTTGCTGAAGTCATTCCAAAGATCATTATTAGGCAATTTCTTAGAGCAGTCCATAGGTTAAAGAGGCATTTCCCCCATGACATCATTGATGGGTATTTCATTTACTCAACACATATATATTTAGCACTTACTAGATGCCAGGCACTGCTCTTGGTGCTGAGGATGAAGCCCTGACCAGAATTAGAAAAGACCTGTAGTCTCCCTGAGCTTACTATCTAGTGGCAGAGAGACAATGAACAAGTTAACAGATGAGAGTTCAAATGGTGACAAATGCTTTCATGACAATGAAATAGGTGTTGTTATCCAGAAAGACTAGGAGTGGGTTGGTGGTGGTGGATAACTGTGATTATATGCTTTACCTTGGATAGTCAAAGACACTTCTCTGACCAGGTGATATTCTGCTAAGATTAGGACAGTGATAAACCTTGTAAAGATCAGTGGGAAGTTCCTCCTAAGCACAGGCCCTGAGGCAGGGGAAAAGGGCGAGAAAGGAATTTAAAGAAGTTTATGTGGTTGGTGTGTCCTTAGGGAAAGGAAATAGTGGGAAGGGAAAACAGGCTTGAAGTAGGAGAGGCTAGGCAGAGAGAACTCAAGTATTCAGTCAAAAGCGTTACCATAAGAAAAAACCCAAAGTTGTCTGTTCTAGATGAGATGAAGTTTACCAGCCAGAGAATCCACTATCTGATCGGGGCAAGGGAAGGCAGGGGGCATAGGCCCTTGGGTGCATGGTGGAAATCCTCAGTGATTTTCCTTCTAAGACTTTATCTAGAGGCTAGAGTTTCTAATCCCGGCACATGCTGGTACCAAGTTCCACAGCTGGATCCCCATTACCGCCTTTGCTTTGTCATTGGTGTCATTTTAAATTCCCAGCGTTTCCCAAGGATTCAAATGATGGCTTCCTTTTAAAAACATTATATTGGTATTATTTCATTTGCATTATACTCAGAGTAAAAGATGGACATGCAAGGCTAGATATTACCCATAAATGCAAAGCGGCTTGATATTTAAAATAAATATCCCCAAACCCCATTAAGTATTTGCTCACCACATGTTTTCTAAACCATATTCAGAAATGCTCACTCAAACTTCCGTTACTGTTGGCCCTTAGTCTGACTCTCTAAATGGCTCTCTCAAAGCCTCCCTGTGTGCCTTCATCCTCCCAGAGCTAGTGGGTATCCCCTCCAAGGAACATTGTGTGGCCTCATCAGCAAAAAGGCGGCATAGCTGTGGTTTGGTACGGAGTGAACTGGGCCAGGAATCTGGGGAGCAAGCCTTTATTCCCATCATTGCCAGTCACTCTGGGATCTCAAGCTAATCAAATCTTCTCTGTACTTTAATTTATACCCATGCAAAATGGAAAACATAATACTGTAATGGTGCTCTAAACACACACAGCCAAATCTGTTGGGAACAAAATACTTAGGGTATTTCATTTGCTTAAAGCTCAGAGACCTGACCTGGAAATCTCCAGTCACAAAGACTGGGAGCTCTTAGAGAAGCCTAACACTCAATAAGTTGGGGAGAGTTTTCCTCGGTTTTGGCTTTGAGCATTTAGATCTGGTCAATGTGTCTTCCTGTGGAGTACTGTGATAAACAGAATGTTGAGGAAAGGCTAGCTTGCATGAATATCACATGCACAAAGGCTAAATATTCGCCTATTTAGGCCCATAATATCACATTAAAATATAGCAAAGTTTGAAGTTATTTAAACTTTTTATTAAGTAGCTTAAACTCTCTATTAAGTAGCATATTCTCCCACAATGAAAGGCTTCATTTCCACACCAGTTCAAGGCAGTTTATCAAATCCTGAGTTTGAGTAAGCCATTGTACTCCCCCTGAGGGGCAATTAAAACATAGTTGCTTACAGTGTAGTAGGAAGATAAGCACAGTGAGGTGGGGCAAAAAAAGTGCCATCAACAAAACCCTACTGAAGACCCATAGGAAGTCTAGGGAGACCCTTCTGGTTGGAGAAATAACTAGGTATTTGTATAGTATTTGAAATAGAACTGAAAAGATTCCAATAAGCAGAGGGCACAAATTTCAGGTGGAGGAAAACGAATGTGCAAAGAAAGAGTGTGTAAGAAGCAAGAAATATTTGTTTCCGACGGGGGAAAGGGCAAGTAGTATATCGTAAGAACAGTGGATCTCAAACCTGGCCCTGAATTAACTATTGAATTAATTGGGAAGCTTTTAATAAAAACACAGATTTCTGGGCTCCTTCCTAGAACTTATGAATGAGAATTTTTAAGAGTAGAGCTCTAGATTAGCTTGCTTCTGTCACCCAACCCTCCACCCCCACCAGTTCTCCAAATGATTTTTTAAAAAATTTTTTAATGTTTTATTTATTATTGAGAGAGAGAGAGATAGCATGAGCAGGGAAGGTTCAGAGAAAGAGAGAGACACAGAATCCAAAGACAGGCTCCAGGCTCCGAGCTAGCTGTCAGCACAGAGCCTGAGGTGGGGCTCAAACCCACAAACCACGAGGTCATGACCTGAGCCGAAGTCAGATGTGTAACTAAGGGGAGCCACCCACGCCCTCCTCTCCAAGTGATTTTAATGTGCAACTAGGTTTCAAAATCACTGCAGTAAGTTTTTCTGTACTCTGAAGAACCTTACCATGGTTGGCCATGTTGTAGAATGATGTTTTCCAAACTTAGTTTTGAAAATCAGTTTAGTGACTCTCATTACATAGTTTTTTAAAAAATTCCAAAATATCAGAATACATTGTATGCTGTAAGGATAGGAACTTGTTGTAAAAGATTTGCTTCTCTTGTTTGTGTGTTTGCTTATATATGTTTGTGTTCTAGTTCTTTGTATATTATTAAATGTAATTTCTTACCTTTTTCTTCACTCAAAAAAATAAAAGGTCTGATTACAGAAAATATTGTATTTAGTTGGTTCGTAATAAGGAGCTATGGAAGCTTTTGAGCTAGGAAATGACATGATCACATTGAGGAGCCTGAAATTAAGTCCTCCATTAAGAGCAACCTCAGGCTGCACCGTAGCCCCAGTTCCAGGAAAAGCTTCAGTTAAAGCCACCCTCGGACCACCCTCGGATCAGCCAGTCAGAAGAAATGTGTAACATTCCTGTGGTCTGAGTCAGGGCTGGGAACTGCAGGTAGTTACTTTGTACAAAATAGCCAATCACTCATCACTTGCCTAAACCCTACTAGGCCCTTTGAGCTCACCTCATAACTGGTCATTTTCAAAGGATTCTCAAAGGTCGTGATTGGGTCCCGCCAAAAGTAATGGACACCTCACAGATACTGAATGGTCAAAACTGTTACCATGGGTGCTGTACAATTATGATTGGTGCTTATGTGACGATGCTATATGTACAACGTGTGCACTGTAACACCCCATCCATTACCCCATAAAAACCCTGCTCGCTATTGTTCGGAGCTTTACCTTGCTGCTGCTGCACCAGTAGATGAGTGAGCCCTTGCTTGAGCTTGTAATAAAGACCCTTATGTACTTGCATCGGTGTCGGCTCCTTGGAGGGCTCTGGGGACTCGCAATTCGGGCATAACAACATTTACTGTTGAAAATTATTCAGGCAGCAATGTATAAAATGGACTGAAATGAGGAAAAGAGGAATGAAAGATTAATTAGAATCTATATCTGTTACCAATTTTTTAAAATCAGACTAATTAAAATACATATAAATTCTAAAATTATTTTTTTCCAATTAACATTTTTGGGTATTTTTTGTTTTTTTGTTTTTTAGAGAGAGAGCATATGCATGAGCACATGTGTGAGCAGTCTACAGGGGCTGATGGAAAGGGAGAGGGAGAAGGAGGCGGAGAATGATCTTTCCTGGATAGACAAATCCATAGAGACAGAAAATAGAAGTAATTCCCAAGAACTGGAGGAAGAGAGACATGGTGGTTAAGTACTAATGAGTATGATTTCTTTTTGGTGTGATGAAAATATTCTGGGACCAGATATTGGTGTTGGCTTTACAACCGGTGAATATACCAACAACTATAAAATAGTACACTTTAAAAGAGTGAATTTTATGGCATGTAAATTATATCTCAATTTAATAATGGAATAGACTTTACCCTAAGGTCATATAAATGAGCGTTGGGCACTCTGATTAAGCACACATGTTACCTGAAAACCTGACTTGATCATTTACTATTAAATAGTGTGGTCAAATGCTGTGCTCTAAAACAGATGACGTAACTTCTCTGTGCTATAGTCTCCTCATCTGAAAAATGGAGACAGTAATAATGCCTACTTCATAGAGTTAGGCTTTGTGGGGATTAATGAATAAATCCAAAGAAACGGTTTAGCAAGGTGTGTAGCACATAGGAAGAGCTCAATATCAGCTAGTATTCTTTTTCTTAAGTACTACAGGTACAGAAGTGCTGAAAACTTGGAACACTGTATGAGTTAGGAAGTCATGAGGCAGTCAGAGTTTACAAATAAAGAAAGGACAGAGGGTTCCTTGTAAGTGAAAGGAGACCAGGCTCTTTAACAGTCTCTCTGTTCCCCAGACATGCTTTCTTCTTTCTCTTAGCTCCATTACTTTTCAACATTAAATGTTGGTTATCTGTCTGTCGCTCCCCAGGAGAATGTAAACCTACCAATGTAGATCTTTGACTTTGTTCAGTGCTCTTCCTGGCACCTAGAAAACAATGCAGGGCCCACAATAGGTGCTCAATAGATATTTGTGAATATAGAGAATAAAAGAAGGCAAGAAAGCAACTGGGGAGACCAGTACTGAGAGGATGTGGGTTTTAGTTTCTGTTCAAGTCTGGGACAGGTAGGGGTTGCTAATTGTCACCAATTCCAGAGCTGAAATGGGGAAGCTGGAGCCTCATCATTTCATCACAGGCTTTGCTTTGAACTAAATTGTGTCCTAAAATTCATATTGAAGGCTTAACCCTCAATATGATGGTATTTGTAGATGGAACTCATGGGAGGTTATTAGAGTTAGATAGATCAGGAGGGTGGGGCTCTCCTGATGGGATTAGCGATTTTATGTAAAGAGGAGGAAAGAAGAGACGTTCTCTCCCCACTGTCTGAAGAGACAGGAAAGGTGGCCCATCTGCAAGCTAAGAAGAGAGCTCTCACCAATATTCAAATTGGCCAGCACCTTGATCTTGGACTTCCAGCCTTCAGAACTTTGAGAAGTAAATGTCTGTTATTTAAGCCACCTAGTCTGTGGTATTTTGCCAGACACTAACTTGGCTAATACAGGTTTCCTTTTCTCTGTGGAGAGCGTGGAGTGTGTGTTGGATGGGGAGATGGTGAACAAGGCCTTTTAAACTCCTACACTTACTTTCGGAGGCAGTATCAAGAAGTGATAAAACCTTTCATACTCCTGATTTTTCCAGAGAAGAATAGATATAAATTCAAGGAAACTTTAGATTTTTCCATCTGGCCTAGGATTGGGTCTGCTATCTTCTATAGTCCATATTATTTTCCAAGTGCTATATTCCAAGTTTGTAATAATTACAAACTATGAAGCTATTTTAGTGCCATACATCTGGATAAATGGACAAGTTAGTGTCTGGCAAACTACAGCTGCTTCATTGAGCTACTAGAAAACCTGGCTTCCAGACCAGATTTTGATCCCTATTTGCTATACAACTCTAGACAAGTTATATAGGACAGACACTTGATTTTCCAGATCATCACCAGCAAAATTAGAATAGTAAAACCTAGCCCACTGTTGTTCACGTAACTCAGAATATATTATTTTGTTGACTTTAAGGCATATTAGAAAAGTAAGTTGTAATAATAATAATTACTAAAGTCTATAATAGCCATTTGATAACATCTGCCAAGGGTGTGGGAACAGGCACATTTACACACTTAGTTTTAAAGTTTATTTATTTCAGCAATCTCTACACACATTGTGAGGGCGAACACACAACTCCAAGACCAAGAGTCACATGCTCTTCTAACCGAGCCAGCCAGACACCCTTTTTCACACACTTTTGATAGAAGAATAAATTGGTTTAGCTGCTACAGAAGGCAGTTTAACAATATTTATCAAAAAATACAGATGTACACATTTTTCAAACTTCCAGGGAATCCTAGATATACTCTCACTTGAGGAAAGCGTCTTAGTAATTCATTGTAGCTTTGTTTGGAATGACAAAAGGTAGGAAACAACGTAAGCATTCATTCAGTAGGGTACGGGTTAAATAAGTATGGTATAGCTATACTGTTGAATATTATATAGCTCTAAAAAAGAATGAAATACTGAAATGGAATAAAATATAATGAGAAAAAGCAAGGTGAAGAACATCATATATAGTATGCTACCTATCCATACATATATAGTATTCCCTGTAAGGGAAAAAGAGAATCTCTTTATGTTTACATGTATATGGATGACATATTCTAGAATAATGCACAGGAAATTGATAGCACCAATTGCCAGTGAGGGAGAAATGAGTGAGAGGGAGCATTTCAACTAAATACATTACTTTGCATCTTTTGCGTTATGAATCATTAAACGAATAACCTATTCTGAAAATGATTTAAATGAGAAATTACATGGTCAACTTTATTTTGCAAAGACTTATTTCCTGAGGATCTGTGAATCAAATCAGGTATCCTAATATATAAACAATGTGCAGTAACAGAAAATAATATAAGTAAATGTATTCTAAATATGGAACACATCTAAATTGCTGTACACTTAACACCTTATTTCCTAAACACTATACTATTACTTTAGAACCCATTGTTTTCAGGACAAGATTCTTTAAAAGTTTAAAGAGGAAAGTGCCTTCCAGATTAAAAAAAAATTTTTAAGTTTATTTTTATTTATTTTGAGAGAGAGTAGGGAGACAGAATCCCAAGCAGGCTCTGCACTGACAGTGCAGAGCCAATGCCGGTCTTAAACTCACAACTCTGAGATCATGACCTGAGCCCAACTCAAGAGTCAGACACTTAAGCAACTGAGCCACCCAGGTGGCACCCACTTTCCTGGCTTATAAATTTAAAAGCAACCAAAGATAACTGGACTTAAATATTGGGAAGCATAAGGTTAATTAGTTCCTCTTTGTTTCCAGAGTTCTGTGATCGTCTTCCTCTAGCAATTTTTAAAAGCTTTTTAAAGTTTATTTAAGTAATGTCTACACCCAACATGGGGTTCAGACTCACTACCCCAAGATCAAGAGTCACAAGGTTTCCCAACTGAGCCAGCTAGACCCACCCTTTTAACAATTTTTTGAAAAATACATTGCAGTACGCTATTTTAAAACTAAATATTAATTCAAATAGAGGCCAACTATTTGAAGCTTTGAAGAAAAAATCATGGAAGTGTCTGGGTGGCTCAGTGGATTAAACATCCAACTCTTGATTTGGGCTCATGTCATGATCTCATGGTTGTGAGATTGAGTCCTGTCCTGGGCATGGAACCCTCTTAAGACTTTCTCTCTTTTTCCATCTGTCCCTTGCGTGTGCTTGCTTGCCTGCATACTCTCTATCTCTCAATAAAAAAAGAAAAATTCATGTATACAAAATCTTGTATACAAGTTCTTCAGCACTTGAAGAAATTAAACTGAACATAAGAAAAGGAACTTACACGGACTTCAGGTATGAGAAGGGCTGGATTTTGTTTTGTGTGTGTGTGTGTGTTTTGTGTGGGGCTTTTTTTTTTGGTCTTGTTTTGAGAGAGAGCAAGAGAATGCATGCAAGTGGAAGAGGGGCAGAGAGAGAGAGAGGGAGGGTGAGAGAATCCCAAGCAGGCTCCACACTGTCAATGTAGAACCTAACGTGGGGCTCAAACTCACGAACCAAGGAATCATGACCTGAGCTAAACTCAGACAGCCACTCAGGTGCCCCAAGAGCCCGGTGTTTGCACAATCATCCATAACAAAAGAATAGAAGTTTTGAAATGCAAAGATAGCCCTTGTAAAAGCCTCATTTTTACAAGGCCAGTGTGGTAAATTACAACATATGGCATAGATCCCACCCATCCTGGTTTATATACACCTTTATAATGTGTCTTTGCCATTCCTTTCATCAAGTCTGTTTCTCCACTGCTGCGAATCCGTGCAGGACTTGTATCTTTGATCAATAGAACACGGCAGAAATGATGGTATGTAATTTCTGAAGCTCCGTCTCCAGAAGCCTTGCAGTTTCCTCTTTCACTCTCTTGGATCATCACCCAGAGAACACATAAGGAAGCTGAAGCCTGCTGGAGGATGAGAGGCCACCTGGAGGAGGAATAAGGTGCCCATCCCACAGCCAGCACTAACTGCTCTTCATTGTGAACCAGGCTATCCCTTCCAACCTAGCTGACCCTTCAGCAGGATGCTCCTCTAGCATGACTAAGCCCAGGTGAAAATAGCCAAAGAACAGCCCACAAAGCGTTTTGTGCCATTAAGTTTTAGGATTGTTTGTTACTAGGAAAGATTAAGTCAATTAGTAAGGTGCTTTCATTTTTATCTGTCAGAAACTATACCCTGTGCCAGGCAGGTTCCTTGTTGGTTGTACACCATTGCTGGTATCACTACACTGTGACTGTTATAGTCCACCACACACACTGTAGGCACTCAATAAATACTTGTTAACTAGCCCCAACACACATATTAGCCTTCGGGTATATTTATATTTCTAAGTGTACTAATTTACTAATTTGCAAACTGCTGAAAATCAACATAATTATCATCAACAATTTGTATTGCTCTCATATCACAAGTGAAACAATAGAACGTGTAATTGGGATATTGCTCCCTGGCTGCGGTGTATTATAACAACTGTCATAATAATGCTGGTAAGATTGTACAGCAAGTTAGCCCTCAAATGTGGGTTAATAAATGAACCAGTGGACTTCTGTAAATGAAACCCTAAGACCATTTTTTAAATTGCCACTAAAATTGTACTGAGTAGAGTCATAATAAACAGATCAATGAATCTTGGCAATGGACCAGACATCCTTCCACTGATAAACTAATAATCCCTTACAACTTGTTTACATAGCTGTCTCACTTAATACCAACATCACAAAAACTGATCCAAAATAACAACAATAAATATGCTGCTCAGGAAGAAAAGCAAAAGCAAATGAGGGAACTAGAAAATGTCAATATAAAATCAGTTATCTCAGTGATAAGGAATTTCACAGATGCTAGGTTACTTTTTCAAGTTGGCTATCATTCTGATAATCAAATCAGAAGACACTTGGCATGCCACCAAATTTTATTCCAATAATGGAACACTGATGTGCTTAACCATCAGAGGCTGCACTATTATCGAGTTCTAAAAACGCATCAATCCGAACTGCAAACTATCTATACATAAATTTATTCCAAGAGGCCTTAAGATGCATTGTTTATTCCCCAAAAATCTCACACGATTTTCGACAGGCCTATGGGATCCAGAGACTTGACACTGGAACAGAGACTAAAATGGAGGGGTCCACATTCAGATTATATATCAAGATGGTCCTAGTCAAAGGACCCAACAGAGCACAGTCAGAGATGTAGAAAGAGGGTCAACTCTCCCAGGCGGTTATCCTCTGTCGCAGAGTGTCAGCTTTACCCAGCCCACCCTAATAAAGCACTTAATTTCCAGGACGGTGCCATGGCATGTTAAGAACAGAGAATAAGAAGCTGAATTCATTAGGAGTAAACTAGTTACTTGAAGGGTACAAGTTCTCTCAGGACTCACAAAAGTGCTCATCTGGTAGATAAAATTTGTCCCCAGAAAACCCATGATCAATCACCATGACTGTAAGATCCGAGACTGGAAAGACCTGAACCATGAAAACCCCTCCAAGGCAGCAGTGGGAAGACCTCAGATTTGCAGGACAACTCCTGAGTTCTGGTTCTGGTGCTTCTATGTGTAAAGTGTGACAATGGCCAGTAACTGAACCTCCCAGAGCTAGATTTCCAAAATCAGTTTTTAACAACTCCCCTCTACCTCACAACCTTCTTCCCATCGCTACCCCCACAACACACATACTAATCTTCGGGCATGTTTCTATCTTTAAATTTACTAAACTTAAAGTTTATACCTACACAGTGTCTCTCCTTCCTCTCCATGGGGAAGAGTGGCAGGATACACTTGCTGAATAAATGTGGAGAGAAAGAGCCACTTAGCAAAGAAAAGCCAAAAGTGAGAGTATAGAGACATCTGATTAGGAAAACTCTCCCTCTCCCTAGCTCCTTTTACATGTCTTACATTTTTCAGTGTTAATACTTGGGAGGCCCTTTTGGGAGCTGGAAGCGCCCTTTAACTCCAGAGAACATGGTTTTGTAGTCTTTTAATTTTTAATTTTTTTAAAAAGAACAAATACACTGTTAGAAAATATCTTAGAATTGTATTAATATTGAACATAAGTCATTCTTATCAATACCTCACTCTAGCCCCTTTTTAATATTTTGGGGCATATTCCTGACTCTGGAGAAGAACCAGGACAAGAAGCTAGGAGCTAACTGATTGAAGCTGGATAGAATCTTTGAAGAAGTGGACATAGGTCTCCTTTATCATTTAAATGCAGTTTCAGGATTAAGGAGCAGGAAAGGATTCTAGATTAAAAACCCTATTTTGTGGGGTGCCTGGGTGGCTCAGTCAAAAGCGTCCAACTTCAGCTCAGGTCATGATCTCGTGGTCTGTGGGTTCAAGCCCTGTGTCAGCCTCAGTGCTGACAATTCAGATTCTGTGTCTCATTCTCTCAGGCCCTCCCCTACTTGTGCTCATGCATGCTCTCTCTCTTTCTCTCTGTCTCAAAATAATAAACATTAAAAAATTTTAAACCTATTTCTTAATATATACCTAGCATGGTGGCTGGCAAATCCCTTATCCCTTGCGAAGAGGAAATACTCATCCACTTAAATGGGTATCATCCTCATTAACCCTCATGAGAGTGCCAGTAACTGGAAAATACGTTTTCCTTTTTATTTACCCAAAGTTCCAGCTCAGGCTCCAACCTTTTTCATTAAGTTTTTGCACCCACTTACTGGTGGATTTTAGCCTGCAAAGAAATTTGACACGGTGACAGTCAAATATTTATTAGATGAATAAATGACAAAAACTCTTCACTGGTATCAGCAAATGTAGCTTGAAACTAATGAAACATCAGATTCAGAGTTAAAAATCTTCACCAGTGCACTGAGTGCATTAAATAGTGGAGTCTTACATCAAGAGAGACTTATATTTAAAATAGAGGGTACTTAATGATGCTTAGAGGAGTTTGTATCTGCTTATTTTACTATAACAGGAAAATAAAATTCTTCATTAAATGTCTGCTGAGAGATTGTGGAGTGTAGGGAATGTATCTTTTCAGCCTTGTGTCCCTCAGCACCGAGCACAGTGCCTAGCATGTAATTGGCACTCAATAAATGTTGGTTGAATTATTGAGTGACCAAAGAAAAACTCCATTGAAATGAATACCTGGGATCAACAGAGAGAAGTTTTAAAATATTATGTAGAAAAAAGACTATTTCAGTATTTCAGAGCTAAAACATTTTCTTTAATGGTATAAATTAATTTGGGAAGTATGGTCAGTATCTGAGTAGAAAACAATTAAAAGTAATTGTTATTTTAATTCTCTCGGTGCAATACTTTCTTTAAAAAAATCTGTAAATTACCATTTTATGATTATGATAGAATTTGTAGAGGAATAGGAGGAATGATAAAAATTAGCTTTATTTATTTTCTGCAAAATAGGCTATTTAAAAATTAAAACTCAGTTTTGCATTAGAATGCAATTTAAGCATTTTAAAATCTCGATTCTCTGCCTTTCTTTTTTAGTGCAAGAATAACTAAACTGAAAAGATTTTTAGCAGAATTTGGTGTCATCACCATCCTCTGAACCCCTTTGGGGAAAATGTCCACAAAATTAAATTAGGTGTTCTCTGGCTTTGACTCTTAAGCTACAGAGAAATAAAGTTCAGAGACTATTATGTATTTTTTCAGAAAATGTAATTTAATTATACCTTTCTTATACTTTACAACATTTAGGAACTGTAGCACCATGGCATGAGTGAAATATTTTCATATGAGAGCAGTTGAAATGTTTTCTTATATTAACAAATCAGTGCTCAGAATTAAAAATAGTATCTGTTCTCAATTTTTGAGTTATAAAGCATTGAATACCTACTAAAGTCTATTTCTGTGATGATCACAGGGATACTTAAGTCAATATCCATCCCTACTAGAGCGTCTTTATTTCATGACTCAGAGACACACAAAAGTTGTATCGGGGAGCCTGGGTGGCTCAGTCGGCTAAGCATCCGACTTTGGCTCAGGTCATGATATCACAGTTTGTGGGTTCGAGCCCCACATCAGACTCTGTGCTGACAGCTAGCTCAGAGCCTGGAGCCTGTTTCAGATTCTGTGTCTCCCTCTCTTGCTGACCCTCCCCTGCTCACACTCCCTCTTTCTCTCTCTCTCTCTCTGAAATAAACAAAACATTAAAAAAATTTTAAAAAAATAACTGACAAAGGAAAATGGTCTAAGAAAAGTAACTAACACTCATTGAGTGCTCTATTCCAAGTATCATACTATGGATATGTCACTATTCAATATCCATTTTCAGAAGAAGAAATCAAGGCTTAAAGAAGCTATCTATTGCTTTGAGATCAAACCCTTATTAAGTGGCCTGGGTAGGGCTCTTCCAGACCTGTCTGACTCTAGTATGTTCTTAGCCACCACATTTGACTGCCAAAAGTTTCCCATCAAGTAAGAGAAATAAGGAGCACACAAATAATAACTCACCATAAAATACAATAAATGCAATAAAAAAGGTCAGCAAAGGGACATGGCCTTTGCTGATATTATTTCCAGCTAGTGGATCTTCATGACAAGGCTCCTGATAAGAGCTGAGTTCAAACAGGGAAAGCCAAAAGATGTGGTGGGTTTGGGGAGTCTGAAAAAGTACTTTATGTGCTTGGCAGTCAAGGTGAAAGCCTGCATATTGCCATTCTCAATGGACCTCATGCCAATTTTCTATCCCTAATGGTGTTCAAAAAAAGAAAAAAAAAAAACCTGTTCAAATCAATAACTCAACTTCCGAATTCTGAAGAATGATTCACAATCTTAAAAAATGTTAGATTTTTCTTCCCCTAACATGCCAGGCAATAAAGGGTGCATTCTCTTGAGTAGCAGAGGTTTACAATAACATTAACCCTTAAAAGTAATGATTTTTCTGAACGTGAGACAGGAAACTATCAACACCCTAGAGGAGAAAGCAGGAAACAACCTCCTTGACCTCCACCNGATTTTTCCTCACTCCTTATTTGGGATTACTCCAGGTTGACTCCTACTTACAGGGCCAACCCAACAAAGCCTGCCTGATTCCCTTTCAATTTTTGGTCCTCTGATCCATTTGCTTCGTTGCTGAGAGCGATAATGTGCTATATTGGCTCCAGGTGTTAACTAATCAGTAAGTTGTGGCCTTCCAGGTGGAGTAATGGAAAATACTTTGCCATCAAGAACCATACATACCAAAATACTCTTAAGTTCATCCTCATTTGAGGTCCCTGGGTGGCTCAGTTGGTTAAGCATTTGACTTTTGATCTCAGTTCAGGCCTGGATTTCAGGGTCATGAGTTCAAGTCCTATGTTTGGCTCTGCACTGGGTATGAAGCCTACTTGGAAAAAAAAAAAACGGACCATACATAATACATACATTCTCAAAGTGTATCATGTAGGCAGCTGTATGCCTTGTAATAATATGACCAGTCCTGATAATAAGACATAGATTCTACACATACACACACCCCAACAACACAATTAATCTATACATTTGTCCATTTGTGAAGGCATTCCCCCCGCCCCGACACACACACAAGTATAGCAGATTCTGACACTTAGTACTCTCTGTTGAAAGGATAAACTCAGCATTGTGTAATCTCAAGAATGGCACCAGTTTGACATTCCCTTTTACTCCATTATCCATTAGTGAGAGCAGGGACCCTGCTTATTGTTCTAATGTTTTTATGCCTAGGGTAATGACTGAGAGAATAGTAGACACTTAATGTATGTTGAATGAATCTGCTTAGCAAGAATTCTCAGATCTGTTTACCTTGGTGCTTTTTACTCTGTATGCAATAACAAAAAATGAGAATGCTCTAATATCCCTTAGGTCTACTTTATTCAACTAGGAGTGTTTATTAGCTACAGGCAGTCAAGAAACCAGTTATGCACTGTTATATCTCAATTATCTATGTTTAACTATAGGAGATTGACAAATCAGATACATACAGTTGTATATACCATATAAGAGGAAGGGAACACAATAGATAAAATATTCAGAGAATTCTTAAACTCCTTTGTTTTCCATTCCTTCTCCACATAAATTTTTTATTCACTATTTATTTGGTCTCTTTGATGAAATCTGTCTTAACAATGTTACACATTCATTTATTCTTAATGTGGAAGCTTTTTGACTGAGGAAATTGAAGATTACTGTCCTTGGCAGAGACAGCACAATGTCTACTCCCATGATAGAGTTGTCCCTGGATAGTGGCTTCCAGATCAGGGACCACATGCCTCTAGCTCCTTGCAGCTAGATGAAAATGTGATTCCGCCCAAGATGTCTAAGAAATAAATGGGAGTTGTGTTGTGTTCTCCATCCTTGCTTTCCCCATCAGTGCATCAGAGACTCAATGCACATAAATCCGAAGCTCTATGAGATAGTAGAGCCCCACTATGGAAGGACCCTTGTCCCAGGGTTACCATGTAGAGGAAAAGCCAGTTGTCAACCCATTCTGTTATGTGAGCAAGGTATGTATTTTGATTGTCTGCAGCCATGAAGTTTATCACTGAGTTTGAGTGATGCTATCACTGAGTTTGAGTGGTGCTATCACTGCCATAGCATTGAGCATGAATTGTGTGTGGTCTTTTTCTTCTGCCCACTCTCTTGTGACGGTGCAAGGTAGCAATCTCACACCTTATCTAATGCATACCATTCTTAGTTCCAAGACAGAAAAAGAAATAGAGAATTAGATGGTCTGTGTTCAGGTCCCAGAAGACAAGTGTGAGGACAAGCCGTGATGGTGACAAGATATCCTGGCAGGGAAGGTTGAAGGAGGAAGCCATGGGCCTCAGGGGAAGGAGATTGCTGGAGTGTGGGACAGAAAGGGAACAGAAGAACTTGTCTGTGAGAGAAGCTGAAAGATCACACCATGATTAATCTATTTTAGATTCCAGTTCTTAGGGGGAGGGTTCCAAAGTAAGAGGGACAAGTAAAAGCAAGAATGGCAGGCTGGGAGAGTGTGAGCCTTCCCAGTATGGACAAAGGGTGTACTCAAGGCAGTCCAGATAGGCCCAGCCACAGAAGAGCCAGAGAAGGGGCTAGTGGGACATCCCACCTGACAGCCAGCTGGGATATAGAACCCCAGAGACCCAGAGGGTGTGGAACAAGGCCAGATGACTGCGGGCCCTGATCAAAACAATCCAGGCAGATATGGTTATCTTTTTGTGAGAGTTTTTTTAAAGAATCTGTCATCTGATAATGCATGAAAACATTGGCTGCTGGCTTCAGCCTTTGAGAGCAGTCAGCAGAAAATGATTTCTACATGCCCATGGAGTGAGATCCACAGACATAAAGTTTGGAAGAACTTTACAGGCTTCTAGGAAATGAAGGGTAGCCTTCTTCTGGGTATTTATTACAAATATGTAGGTTGGCCCTAGGACCCTGGGCAGGAGCTGACACAGATTCCCCGCCAACTCCAGAAGACCAAGCATCCTGTAGCTTCAGCTGGGTGCCGAGAACAAAGTAGAACTAAACCGAAAAGCGTTGGCCCAGTTTACCTCATTTATGTCTGCAGTACAACTATATGACCAGAACCTCAAAGAATGAAAGCCCTGAAGACTGAAGTGAGCATTACTGTTTAAAACATTCCTGGGGCACCTGGGTGGCTCAGTCAGTTAAGTGTCTGACTCTTAATGTCAGCTCAGGTTGTGCTCTCTCGGTCACGAGATCGAGTACACATCAGACTCCATGCCCGTGTTCCATGCGTGGAGATCACTTAATATTCTCTCTCCTTCTGCCTCTGTCTCTCTCTGTGTCCCAAAAAAGGAGCGCTTACTCTCTTTCTCTTTCTCTCTCTCAAAAAAATAAAAATTAAAACATTCCGATTCCTTTGTTTACATACACATAAATGTGTATTTGCAGCAGACTCTGCCATAGATTTGAGAAGATGGAGAACAGTTATCACAGAAGTATGAACAACCAGAACTAGGCTTTTCTGCCTTGGCTCCAGCCTCATACTGCCTCACCCCAATTCTTTTCCCTTTTCTTACTCAATATCAGCCCCTAATAATATATAATTTTATTATGCAAAGTAATCTCAGTTCTCTGCCCTCGCTATTTATTTATTCATCCATGCTTAAAGCCCCCGCCCCCTCCACATGCTCTGTGCTACACTGGGAGTCTGTCCTGGATTTTATTCTCCCAGAGCCAACTAGCTTCTGCAGAGGGGAGGCAACAATGTAACCGTCTCCCACTGAGGTCCCCAGATTTAGCAAATAAAAGTACAGGATACCCAGGGAAACCTGAATTCCAGTTAAACAATAAACAATTTTTAGTCTAAGTACATCCCAGGCACTGCACGAACATGTATTACACAAAAATGTATTTGTTGTTTGTCCAAAATTCAGATTTCACTAGGTATCTTGCATTTTTATCTGGCAACCCTATTTCCCCATCACCATGAATTAAATAAGCCAGCTTCCTTCATAAGTAGAACACATTATATTCATATCGGGTTGAAATGATTTTTTCCCTTTTTATTAAATTTAGCACTTAGAACATCTGGCGTGCAGTAAGTGTTCAATAAATATCTGTGAACAAATGACTGAATAATTCCTGTTTAATCTTGGAGGCAGGTTAAAATGCTTGAACAATTTGTCTTTTTGGTGCTAAGCACTGAGGCAGTGGGGATGGGTTGGGGGTTAAGACAGAACTACCTTTCTCCCAATCTGTTTTCTAAAATGTAGTTTAAGGTTAAGCCACTGTCCTATTTTGGATGATTTATTTCCTGATGAAAAAATCGTTGGCATGGAGAAGACTTCCATAGTTTAAAGAAAAACTGGGGATTAATTTAAAGTTTTACTATGTAGGATTTTGGGGGGGATAATATTTTTAAGTACCTTTTGTTGAAATAAATATATCAGATAAGTCTTTGTTTTAATTTAGAATATGATTTATAGCTTTGTCAGAACTATTAAATTCTAAATTTTGATCCAAATTTTCTTGTTTTTCTTTGTGTTACTTAATTTCCAGATACCAATTACTGTTGGAAGTAAGAAGGGAGGGAGGAAGGGAGGGAGGAAAGGAAATGAATATGGGAAACAAACAAAAGGAACAGGTAAGTATTTTATATTATCTGCTTTTGAGAAAAAAAGGTTTCTGATAGATCCAAAGAATGAACAACAGTGAATAGTCTCGTTTCAATTAACATGAAAAAGTTCAGAAATTCAGTTCATGAAAGTTCACATCAAATATATTTTGAGTGTCAGCTATTTGCAAAGTCTCTGTACTAAGCAGTTTTATATAGGCGAAAGGAATTCATTTTCTTCCAAAAAATTCACTACCTAGTGTTTGTAGGGGTGAGGGAAGGGGGTAAGAGGAGAGGAATACTTAATTCAAGGTCATGTAAAATGTGCATTAAGAAGGCGGAAACAGTGGGATGTCTGGGTGGCTCAGTTGGTTAAGCATCTGACTTGAGTTTGGCTCAGGTCATGATCTCATGGTCTGTGAGATGGAGCCCTGGGTTGGACTCTGCACTGACAGCACAGAGCCTGCTTGAGATTCTCTCTCTCCCTCTCTCTTTGCACCTCCCACGTGCACGTGTGTGCTCTCTCTCAAAACAAATAAATAAACCTAAAAAAAATGGGCAGATATAGAATGAAGGAGATCATATTTAGTTGCAAATATCAAGAGAGGATGTACCATGTCAATGAATTTTGAGTGGAGTTCAGAGGGAAGGTATTCTAAGACACACGGGGAGCGCAGGGGCAGTGCCTGGCTGTCTAAGTCAGTAGAGCACATGACACTTTATCTAGAGATAGTGAGTATGAGCCCCACTTTGGGTGTAGTGCTTACTTAAAAAAACACACATACACACAGAGGTAGGAAAATCCAAGGTCTTTTTGCGGAAAAGAAAACATGGACATTTTAGATAGATATCACAATGATAATCCTATAAACTTTTATTTCCTCTCAAAGACTGATATTAGCAATTTGAGAATGAAGCCAGATTATAAGACAAATTTGGCCATCCCAGAGTTCTTTCCTGAATGAAGCAGGCTAGGATTACATACATATGTACTCATGTACACACACTCATACACACATGCATGGCATATTTGAGAAGTGTTTTCCCTCATTGTCAAAACCTGCCGGGCACCACAGCACTCAAATTGCTTTATGCCAGTTCTGTCTCTGAGCTCGGACCCTGCAGCGGAAGTTTGACTCACACAGGATCTCTGCAGTTGGGTTCTGAGAACATCTTCCATGTGCTTTTTGTTAAATAATATGTCAGAATATCAAGAGAACTGAGTTATAATGCTCAGCACTGGAATGCTGAATCTTTAGCTACATATGCCTCCCAGCTACAATTTCAAGTTTTTTTTTGCAAGACTAATCCAGGCATTACATTATTGTCAGTGCCTCCCAAAATATTCCTTGCCAATTATTCTGCTTGTTTTCAAAGGTTCTCTTAGTACAGGTATTTCCTGTTTTATTTCAAATTAATGATAAATGATAGGCTTTTGAAGGTTTAGAGAATGAACTGTGGTCCAAGAAACATTTTTTTTTATTATTGGATAGGCATTGCCTAAACTGTTCCAACAGTTTTCCTCCTCTCAAGTTGAAAAGGTAATTATTTTTTTCCATAGTCATACATTCTTGAGGACTTAAAGAATATATTTTGAGAAGTTCATTTGCAGACTATATTTTCAAAATGGAAACATCACGATTATTCTTTCACAATGAGTAAAGGTTTCACTTTTACATTTATTTACTTCTGAGGCATTGTCTCTATAATAGCAAACATCCTCCTATTTAATCATTTTAGTATGGGTTATTGCTTTTTATTCCCCCTTAAATTGCCCAAAGACTTGAAAGAGGAGAAACATTTTCGAATGAACAAGTACCCATTTTAGGAAGGATCAGTCCATTATTTCAATAGCAGCATTGCTAGTGATGAGACGTTCTACAGAACAATGGTTTCCTTTCATTTTTTTTTCCTTTCAGGAAATGATAGTATTTCAAGAAGTCCTAAGATCAATTAAATAGTCCCATTTTCCATGTTAAAGGCTACCAGTGCAAAAACTGAAGGGCAAAGAATGTTCTTGAGGTTTAGCATTATGAAAAAGACATGTGCAATTCAAGTGCAAAATTATAGTTTTAGTCTTTGCCTGAGTAAATCAGAAGGATGAGGTTTTTTTCCTTTGAATCCTAAAGATATTCTACCTTACCCCAAAAAGAGTGCCTGGAACTCTCTGTCTTCCAAAGCTCTGTGCCTGGCTGAAGCCTCCTCTGACTCTGTACAATATGCTCATGTTCAGGATGCTCTTTCTGGCCATGACTGAATGTGACTGGCACCACTTACCATTCCTGCAAACCTGGGCAGAGAACCAAAAAATCACACCTGGCACTCTGGGCCTGTCCAAAGAGGATGAAAACAGGGCGTGCTGAACTTAGACTGCCAACACAACCAAGGCTTCCTGGCCCTCCGCACACCTTTGTTCTGGTCCTTAAAGATCAGAGAGACCCAAGGTCACACCTAAACTTGACAGAGATCCTCTCTTTTCTCCCTGGCTACTGCTACTACCTCTGAAGTTGGAAAGGTAACCTGATGTTTGTAGCACTTTTAGACCACTAGTTCCATATTAGAACTGAAAAACTCTGTGTGTGTGTGTGTGTGTGTTTGGATATCTGCACACACATACCCATTTATACACATATATGTATATTCCAAAAATAAACTTTAAAAATTAAAAGTGTTATTTTCATGATTTCATTGTGATGCTGTGTTCCTTTGGGCAACAATTAGATATTTTAATACATGGGAGATATTGATGTCCTTATGTTTATTGAAGTTATTGAATTGCTTGTCATAACCACCTGGTGGGTTGGCAGTTAGGTTTACATGCTGAGAAGTAGGAGGAAAAGAAGTAATGATTAAAAAGACATTTGAGTGCTACTCTTGCCTCTGGCTGGTTTACTTTGGACATCATAAACCCCCCCTTTTTTTTTCAGGATCTAATATTTGGGAGTATGCTTGAGAAAACAGCTTCAGGAAAAGCTGAGAATGACCTCTCTTTGGCTGACTCACTTTGACTTTAAAGTAATATGTCTTTACAGAACATGGTAAGAGTTCAAAGTCTGCTTTTGTTTTTCCCATATTTCTTGGTATAGAAGAAAAGCAAGACTGTAACCCATGTATTTAATTCCTCCCTTTATTTCAATGGGATAAGTACTATATTCTTTTGTCGTAAAAGAAAGCTTGATAAATCACATCGTTCCTTCCTTACGGTCAGTCTTGGTGTTCCTTGAATCTGTCGAGCTAGGAGTGGAGTTAAGGTTATGAGGCAGTCTGTCTCTCCTATCCTGGTTTTCAGGAACAGTGATAGGAACACAGATGTTCTGTGGTGGCAGGACCATGTCACAGAAATAACACAGCCTTGGATTAGAAACCTGGACAAGATATTTAACTCTTCAGAGCTTTAAGTGGTTCCCAGGAAAATGGTGATAATGTCTACCTTAGGCTGTCTTCAGTATGATTAAATAAAATATGGTTATAAAACTACTCACATTGTACTTGGCACACAGTCAGTACTCAGGAACTTTCCACAAGTATGTGGCTTTAAGTAGCAAATCGGTTCTAATCATTCTCAGGCCATTTTCAAAGTGCAAATTTTGTTTTGTCAAGTTTCCTCCTCCTGATCTTACCACTAATTACCTTGGGACTTAATGATCAGGGCTTCCTTGCTACTTTCCAGATCCCCAATCTTTACACATGATAAATTTTCAAAATTTCTGCTTTCCGTTTTCTATCATGCAACTCATGACCTTGGTCCCACAAGGCCCCATGGTCCTGCATTCCTGTTTCCTTCCCAGGCTTCTCTGCTGTTGGAACAGGAAGACCACACAGCTCCCTGAGTCAGGCGACCTGCTCTGTACCGACTGTACCAGTTCTCTGTACTGGCTGAACTTTGGAAACTTCTGGGAAGCTGTTTGTACAATAGGGATATGCTGTTTCTGATTCAGTAGCACACTGGAATTATGCATGGGGATCTGTCACACCTTTAGATGCACTAAATCACGTCCAACTCAAAGATCTAAGAAATACTCATTTTTTCTTTGTTTTACTTTGTAATTCTTCTAAGGACCCCATTCTTCCACCTTACTCCAAGTCACTGTGTATAATCTTAGTCCTCTCATTCTGGTGATGAACTAACCCCCTCAGCTTTCCCTTAGAGCTTCCAGTTTGCCAAATCCTACTGTTTCAAGTTCTCATGTTCCTCTCTTTTCTACCTGTTCTCTGAACTTGAAGGAACTTTTCATTCTCACCTCACCTGGATTCTCCCTTCAGTCTTCCCTCCTCACCAGAAGGCCCCTGGGGATTTTTATCCCAGAATTATCCTCAAGGCTGTCATCTTCCCCTCTGCCTTGCTTTATATTCCTGTTGGCCTGGGTTGCTACAGTAACATCTTCTCCTGATTTGCCTCCAACCACATTGAGAACCTAGCAGGGGCTGCTTGCCTGCACGGGCTGGCCTGATCTTTCCCTCTCTTGGCAGGACTTGCCCCCCAGGATGTGGTGACAGAGGGCTTTGCTGCTGTCTTGTCCACTGCTGATAGCTAAAGCCTGCCAGGGTTGCTATAGGATCCAGCTGCGGAGTTCCAGGCCCTGCAAAGTCTGCTGAGGTCTGGCCTCTGGACCCAGGCTGGAGCCAGCCTGTCTGCAAGTGTGGTTCTGTGCAACTGACGTGCGACTCCTCGATAGCATGCGGGGCTGGGGAAAGGCTTAAAGCTGTGACTTGCCAGAGCTCTGAGTCCTTGAGGGAGATGCATGGGAATAAAGGGGGCCACAGAGGAAAGGCTGGCATGTGGGTTACTGTCTCCTTTCTTATGCCTAGATTGTCACCTCCCTGAGAACATCTCCATGCCTCTGGCCCTATCTTCTCACCAAACCAAAGCTGACATCTCCACTGCTTACGGGACACCTCACCTCCAACCCCCCCACCCATTCCTGCTATCCTGCTTTAAAACAAAACTCATCATCACCTCTCAAAATGTCTCCCATATTCCACATTTCCTTATGTAAGTGATTTTATCTTTGTTCTTCTTACCCAGGCTTGAAAACATGGACTCATATTGGCTTTCTCTTCTCCCTAGATACCAGTCTGTGACCTGTTCCTTTAAATTCCTCATCTGAAAAGTCTTTCTTCCTTTGCATTGATTTATGGGCAGTAAGCCACAAGAAATCCATAATATTAATCATTAGTTATTATAATTAATTGTTATTAGTTATTATAATTAATAATATGTTAATATTATAATTAATACTATATATTAATGTTAAATAATTATTAACAATTTTTAGAAGATTTTATTTTTAAGTAATCTCTACACCCAATGTGGGGCTTGAACTCACAAGCTTAAAATCAAGAGTCACATGCTTGGGGCACCTGGGTGGCTGAGTCAGTTAAGCATTCAACATTGGCTCGAGTCATGATCTTGCAGTTAGTGAGTTTGAGCCCCACGTCAGGCTCCGTGCTGACAGTTCAGAGAATGGAGCCTGCTTTGGTCTCTGTGTCTCCCTCTCTCTCGCTACCCCTTCTCTGCTCACACTGTGTCTCTCTCTGTCTCAAAAAATGAATAAACATTTAAAAAATTTTAATAAGGAAGAGTCACATGCTCTATCAGCAGGCAGCCAGGCACCCCACTAATTATTAGTATTAACAGATATAATACAATAACAGATATAATACCTACCCACATGCATGTATGTAATATCATTATACCAAGTTCTGAAAATTCTACTTACTCAAGTCAACCCAACAATGTCAATGAATTCTCATTGCTTAAAAAAGCTAAAATCAAACCTCTTGATTTCCTCGATTGCATATTCAAAACTCACCATAATTCAATCCTTCCTTGTTCACATCTCCATGATCCTCCCACTGTTACCTGGAAGAGAATCGTTGCTTCCACCAATCATATCTTTTCATTCTCCATTGATTCAACAAATGTTGACTAAGCTCTTTGGATGGTACATTCTGTGGGCTCCATTCACTGGACACACTGTAAATATTTCTGCTTCCTGAGTTTGTTCAAATCTACTCCCCTGCCTGACCTGCCTTTCCCACCTGGTTTTCATCTCAGGCATAGGTCAGGCCTCATCTCCTTTTCCTGCAGGCTGCTCCAGCTCTCTGGCCACCCTGTGCTCTTGGACTTTTACTTTCCCCAATATTTGTGTTACTCCTTGGTACCTACTTTTTATTCTCCTTTATTTGTCTTTTCTCTTTTTAAGTTTTATTTATTTTTGAGAGAGAGAGACAGAGAGAGCGGGTTGGGGTGGGGCAGAGAGAGAAGGAGTGAGAGAATCCCAAGCAGGCTGTTGGGATTACAGAGCCCGATGTGGGGCCCAAACTCACAAACTGTGAGATCATGACCATAGCCAAAACTAAGAGTCATATGCTTTACCGACTGAGCTACCCAGACACTTCTATTTTTTTTCTCTTTATTTAAGTAGACTTTATGTCAATATCTTCTTTACCTGTGTCTCTCTAACAAGATGAGAAGCTCCTTCAGGTCAGTAGTTATCAAATGTTGGTCCCTTATCAACAGCATCAATATCACCTAGGAACTTGTTAGATGCAAATATTCAGTCCCCTTCCCAGACCTACTGAGACAAAATTCTGGAGAACCACAATTTCAGGTTATGGATTTGAGGATGAGAAGGGTTTGGTCTTTCTCTTTATTTCTCAAGTATATGCAAGATATTAGGAACTCTTTTCTTTCTGATGGTATATTTGAAAGTCTTTGGAAAACTCTAGGCCTTCCTTATAATCATATGTAATGGTTTATTTTTACCTTTTTCAAAGATTACTTGAACCAACTTTAAAAGATGATAAAATGGAAAAGAGGAGGAGGCAAATATGCTAACCACAAGAATTGCTATTGTTCTCTCATTTTACCTAGAGTTTGCTGGCAACAAGATTTTTTTAAAAAGGGAAATATAATTCTCTCTGGTTTCATTTATACCAGAGGAGGTCAAAACTCTATTTCTATAACTAATTTTTTTTTAAATCCCATATGGAAACTTCTAGAAGAGTTACCTCTCTCAGGTAGCGAGTTAAAAGGTAAAACCCAGAGGTTTTATAACATAGGTGTCAATGGCTTTTGCATGACTGGTTTATGTTTATCGCCACCCTTACATAAATTGTGCCAGCATTTCACATGCAAGAAGGAGGAGCTATGCTAAGCCTGTGCCAAGAACTCACTCTACCATTTCTCATAATTTTGTGGCTTGAAGGGAAGAGTTAAATTTTCCCAGAGGGCCACCAAGAAAATAATGTAGAGTGTTGTCTTAAAGTATGGCCCATTCCCAGTGGGCCTTGTTGGAGACAGGAAGGGTGTGAGATGAGTAAGCACTCATCCATTACCAATGGAAAGACTAATCATCTAAAGGGGAGCAGCCCTGTGAGAGATCCTGGGCCTGTCTAATTGCCCCCAAGGTCATCAGAAGCAGGTGAGTTTGTACTGGAGCACAGAGTTTCATATCACGTAGAGGATTAGGACCAAATGCAGTGGGACTGGAACAGGGAGATAGAGCATTTAAGGGAGTAGACAGATCTCAGGGTGCCTGGGTGGCTTAGTCAGTTAAGCGTCCAACTTCAGCTCAGGTCATGATCTCACAGCTTGGTCCATGAGTTCAAGCCTCACGTGGGCCCTGTGCTGACAGCTCAGAGCCTGGACCCTGCTTGGGATTCTGTGTCTCCCTCTCTTTCTGCCCATCTCCCCCTCATGCTCTGCCTCTCTGTCTCTCAAAAATAAATGTCAAAAAAATTTTTAAAAGAGAGTAGACAAATCCCTCCCGTGTATTATCTACCATGGGGAACATTTTACAAGAAGATAAGGGCTTTTACCATGGGATGGTTTGCTCCTATTTGTTGCTTGCTAATACAGACATAATAAGGCTTTTTTGAAAATAGGAACTTGAACCAACACCATTACATAAATTCAGAGCTGATTTAAGATGGGACCAAGACACCAGAAAATTCATCTTCACTAAGTCCCTATTGACTTTGGGCATGGCCTTCTGTATTCATAGTCTAGATGTTGTTCTCTCCAATTTGATAACCTTGTGACACGCAGACATCAGCTGGGGGCAGAGAAGAGCTTAGTTTCTAAGCACTGAACAACTCTTGACTATGGAGTGCTCTTATGTGTCTATTTTCCTGCAGACAGCACTATAATTTGTCTCCAAATATTTAAGAGTAAGTAGGTGATGAAGAAGAAAGATCACAAAATTCATAGCCAGGATTCCAGACTCTGTCATTTTCTAGCTGCATGACCTCATAAAATGAGATAATGCCTGAAATGCTTTGGTTATTTCTTATACATAATCAGAGAAGTTAACCAGTAAAAAAAAAAAAAAACAAACAAACCCTCAAATACAATTCACACTAAAATAAGAAACTTTAATACTTTGGAGGAATTGATGTCTATTTCTGGATGTGTGCCACACATTTCCAAAGTCCTAAACCCCAACTTTCATGGTATTGCTTACTGAGTGCCTGTACCTGCTAGATGCTACTCTAGGTTGATGACCATTTCACAAATAAGGATATTGTAGCACCAAGATGTTAAATACTTTACCCAAGCTCACGGAAAGATGAAGTCATTTTAGACAGAACCTCCACTAGAAAGGAGAGAGGAATAATATTAATAACAATGCAAACACAATAATAAAAACAATAGCAACTGACTGAATTCCTGGTATTTTGGCACTTTGTCACATATTTCACATGCATTGTCTTGTTTAATGCTCCTAACAACCCTGTGGGCTGAGTATTAGTCACTCAGTTTTAAAACTGAGGAAACTGAAGTTCAGAGGCTTTAAGGAATGTACCCTCGGATGAATTCAGCTGGGTTTGAAATCCATCCGTCCTTAAGACCTTTATTTACATACTGTGTTCTACTTTCTCTCAGAGAAGAGCAGGGATAAAAACCAAATCAATGAATTCATCAGTATCAAGTTTCTGAAAAAAGTTTTTTTTTAAATTTAAAGAAGTTTAGGCCCTTATCAAAATTTAAGTACTGAAAAGAAAGTGATCTTATGTAGCTGTTCCCCTAGAAGTTTCTATAGTGGTTTAATCTTATATTGTATTTAAATGGAATCTAAAAGGTCCTAAGATCTATAGTTAAAACAAATCACTAACTGCATTATTCCCACCAAAATAGTATTATTTTCTCTAATATAAAAAACTAAGCTCATGGGGCACCTGGGTGGCTCAATTGGTTGAGCGTCTACCTTCTGCTCAGGTCATGATCTCGCGGTTCTGGTGTTTGAGCCCCACATCAGCCTGTCAGCACACCGCTTTGGATCTTCTGTTCCCCCACCTCTCTGTCCCTCCCCCACTAGCACTCTCCTAAGAGATAAATATTTTTAAAAATAAAAAAATAAAAAATAAGTTCACCTGATTATTTCTTTTGCTGATCTTTTTTTTTTTTTTACTCTCTTCCAGATACTGCACTCATCTTCATATAAAATGATCCAGGTGAAGAAAATAACCAAGGTGAGGAAAGGGAATCCTTTTGCTTTCTGGAGTGTGACTGGCCTGATTGCATGGAAGGAATGTATAGAGGATTAAGTATTTTCCCCCAGTTGTGCTTCATGGTTCCTACCTCCCAACAAGACTAGCTACACAATTTGCAGGGCCCAGTGCAAAATGACAACTAGGGTGCCATATTCAAAACTTAAGAATTGCCAGATAGCAACAGCAGATCATAAATGGGCACACAAGGCTCTTGCAAGTGGAGCATCACTATGCAACTGCAGGTCACTGGCTCGTGACGCCATCTCTGTGTTTACATACCTTTGTAACTCCAGGAATACAGCAGTAACAAACTTAGCCTGGTGTAACTAAAGGATACCTATCGTTGGTGAGCACAGAGTTGGCACTCTTAAGTTATACCTGTCTAAGGAGTTCAAGGATTCCTGAAACTTTTGTTATCATATTCACTCTAGGCATTTTGTATCTGGAACAAGAGATTGCATAGGAGTATAATTTTTATAAGTTATTTCCTTGTACAAAGCCATTCAAGTGTTTTATTTAAGTCAATAATTATAGGGGATATTTTCTAACATAAAAGTAATAAGGTAGAATAACAATATTGATTTTTTTTCCCACAAAGAAAGAGTATATTTGGCTGATCATCTTGGTAGCTACCATTACTTAGTGGACTAGCTGGAATCTGACCCAGAAGGATACTTAAGGGCCTGGGTGGGACATGAAATATAGCACTTATTTTGGGATTTGTCTCCACTTCTGCACACTTGATTGACCCACAGACTAGTAAAGTAAGGAAGGAAATGGGGGAAGGTGAAAACCCGACAATAGTATATGTCTACTGTGTGGAATTCTAGTTATTTAAAATATATATTAAACATTTGCAATTTTCTAAAGGAGACTTAGTCTGGAAAAATAGCTTAAATAGAATAATTTTATTTTATAGGCAAGTCTAAAAGATCCCTTCATCTGCTAAGATTTTAATGACTGACAAGTAAAGAATATAAAAAATGTAACCTTTAACTACATCTTCTCCCTTCTCAACTTTCATGTAGATTTTCACTCAGAGCCCTTAAAATAGACAAAGGGAGAAAAAAGCAGCCATAGCTTGAAAATACATGGAACCCTGAAAAATAAATAATCAGTCTCTCTGGTTTAAAGCTTTTAAAGGAAGTGGTCAGTTTTCTTTAGATGGGTCTAGAATGGAAGAAGTGAAGAGAAAGAATGTTATACGGACACCTGGGTGGCTCAGTCAGTTAAGGATCCGACTTCAGCTCAGGTCATGATCTCGTGGTTCGTGAGTTCGAGCCCCACATCAAGCTCTGTGCTGATGGCTCAGAGTGATTTTTATACCAGGACTGATGGTCACGTCAGCTTGTTAAATGCCATTTCAGAAAGCAGAATAAGGTGCCTTTGAATATGTGGAATACAGTCAATTAGCAGTGGGTTAAGCACTACAAGTTTTCAAATTTAGTGAAATAGTTAGGTACTTTTACAAATAAGGAACAAAAGACTGAGCGATGGATTTCTGCATACAAAAGCATACTTCCCTGGAAAATGCTAAGAAGTCACACACAGAAAACACCATATAGGGGGAAAGATTAGAAGAAAAATATGAAATATCTGAATGGATAGAGTATATGTCCCTACAGGTACCCAGTGTAGAAACATTGGCTTGAAGTACTGAACACAAATTGAGATTGGGTCTTTAAATACAGAGTGAATTAGGTGATTCAGAAGGACAGTTTCCTGGAATTGCGTAAAATTAAGATAAAAGTTGAGTCTGGAGTTACATCATAAAAATTATATGCCTTTGTTAGTGACTTCACCTTCTGTGATTGGCTATAATAGTTACTCTATATATACTAATTCAACAAAACATTGATTGGGCATGTACTGGGTACTGGGCACTAGGCTGGGCTTAGGGTGTAAAGGTGAGTGGGAGTATAAGGAAGGACATTTCCTCCTCTACCCATCTTAGGTTCTCAGCTAGGGCTCTGTAACAAAAGACAGATTAATAAGAGAAAAGCATATAAATTTATTTAATGTGAGTTTTATGTGACACAGGAGCTCTCACAAGGAAATAAAGACCCAAAGAAATAGCAAAACCTAAGTGACTATATATTAGGTTGAACAAAGAAAGGCAATTGTGGAAAAGTAACTAAAATATATGGAAAGACTAAAGAAAAGCATATTTTAATAAGGTCTGTTTGTACAGAATTCTCTCTGCCTTAGCTCCTCATTTCTGGTGATGAGAATGCATCTTTCCTCTTGGTATAGGGAAGGCATCATTCATAGGAGATTATTATCTCTTACTTTCAGGAAGAAAGGATAAGTCAGAATATCTCTCTTGTACCTGCTGTTTCTCAGGTGCCTTTAGCTTAAAGTAATCCTTATGCCAAGGGCATATTTTGAAGTGGCAGATTCTGCCCCTCCAGGGAAAATGACAAACAAAGCTGTAATGAAAAGTCAGTATGGTAAAGTGCTGTAGACTGGCAGCGCGGCACTGAAAGAGAATCCTTATCCAGAATAAGCTGTGTGAATGCATGTGTGAGGGGATGTTATTAGGAAGACTTCAATTATCATGCTAGGCAGGGTGGTGGTATGGGATGAGTAGGAGTCTGCCAGGCTGGCAGTAGGTAGGGGTGCTGGTGGAGGTGGTGAGCATATGCAAAGTGAAAAGGTGTAGACGTGAGAACCAATGTATTCGCAGTGTGAGCTTGGAACCACAAGCAGTCTACAGCTTTTGGAAAATGGACTGTCAGGTAGACTCTGATGGGATGTGGTCTTTAGAGGGGAAGCAGAGCTTGTTGGAAGCATGGAGATATAGTAGCATTTCAAACAAGAATGGGGAGGGGTGATCCTGCTGAGATTTTCATGTTAGAGTTCACTTTGGGGGCGCCTGGGTGGCTCAGTCGGTTAAGTGTCCGACTTCGCTCAGGTCACGATCTCACAGGTCGTGGGTTCGAGCCCTGCATCGGGCTCTGTGCTGACAGCTAGTTCAGAGTCTGGAGCCTGCTTCGGATTCTGTGTCTCCCTCTCTCTCTGACCCTCCCCTGCATATGCTGTCTCTCTCTCTCTCTCTCAGAAATAAATAAAACATTAAAAAAAAAAAAGAGTTCACTTTGGCTGTGCTACTGAGGATGGGTTTGGTTAGGACTCATTAGGGGCTTGTACCCAAATGTAGGGAGAGATGGTAAAGGCCTAACGAAGACAGTGTGAGGGGCACCTAGGTGACTCAGTTGGTTGAGTGTCTGACTCTTGATTTGTCTCAGGTCATGATCTCACAGTTCCTGGGTTTGAGCCCTGCATCCGGCTCTGTGCTGAAGGCATGGAGCCTGCTTGGGATTGTCTCTCTTCCTCTCTCTCTGCCCCTCCCCCACCTCAAAATAAATAAGCTTTTTTAAAAAAAGAAGAAGAAGACAGTGCCAGCAGGAAGAAAAATGAGCAAAACTTAGTAAAGGTTAGATGTAGAAGCCGGGTGTGAGGAAGAAGAGGATAAAACAGAATATGACTCCCGGGTTTTAGGTTAGGTGACTGGGTATTTATGGTCCCACTAACTAAGTTAATGAGTACAGAAAAAGGAACATGTAGGTTTTGGTCAGGGTTCCCCACAGGAACCATAGGAATCATACTCAGGTTGAGCAATTTGAGGAGGGTTTAGTAATTAAGTTACAAAAACGTGAGCAGGGTGTAAAGACCACAAGGAATAAAGTAGCCCCTTGGGACTAATAATAGTGGTGTGGGAGAAGGAATGCTATGATAAACCCAAAACCTGGAGGGAAGGGCGATGGAACCTGGAGACAGAGCTGTCTGACAACTGTGACCTCAGTTAAGAAACAAGGGAAGCGGGGCACCTGGGTGGCTCAGCCGACTGAGCGTCCGGCTTCGGCTCAGGTCATGATCTCACAGTTTGTGGGTTCGAGCCCCGCGTCGGGCTCTGTGCTGACAGCCTGGAGCCTGTCTTCGGATTCTGTGTCTCCCTCTCTCTCTGACCCTCCCCTGTTCATGCTGTCTCTCTCTCTCTCTCTCAAAAATAAATAAAACATTAAAAAACTTAAAAAAAAAAAAAAAGAAAGAAACAAGGGAAGCACTTGGTTAATTGCAGCCCTACCAGGAGGTAAAGGAAGAGAGCTAAGCATTGATGTCATTTTGAGCTGTCCCTCTGATCTCCTGTCGGGATCTCTCATTGGCCAAGCCTAACTGGAAGTGGAAACAGGGCAAGAAGGCCCATCAGTGTAGACAGGTGGAATTTTGGGTTTGTGAGGGCTAGCTAGAGGCTCTACAGCAGAGAGCAGGGAGAGAATGGGCTCACAGGGAGAACCGCCTGTACTTGTGTCTGGTATTCACCACTCACTAGATGTGTGAGCCTGGACATAGTTAACTTCTCTGTGCTTTAGTGTCTTCATCTGTAAAAGAGAGGTTAATAATAATACCTACCCCACAGAGATGTTGTAGATTATAAAAGACTTAATACGTGCAAAGGATTTAGAATGGTGCCCAGCATATAGGAAGCCATAAATATAAATGTCTGCTGTTATTACCTGTTATCCATATGGAAATGCCAAGCCAGCAGGTGAATATAGGAGTCTGAAGGTCAGGGAAGAAGGAAGATTGGATTCAGATGGTTTGAGAGAAGTTCTAATACCGAATGAGATCACCAGAGAGAATGCCTAGAGTAGCACTGTCTAGTAGAAATGTATTTTTAAATAGAGAGGTAGTTTTAAATTCTGAAGTAAAAAGAAGGACTAATGACATTTTAAAAATGCAAAAGAGAAACAGTTGAAGTTAATTTGATAATACAGTGTACTTAACCCAACACATGCAAAATGTTAGCATTTCAATATGTATTCGACATAAAAAAAATTAATGAGATACTTTCCTTTTTTTTTTTGGTACTAGGTCTTCAAAATTTGGAGTGTATTTTCCACGTATAGCACATTTCAGTTGGGACTAGCACATTCCAGATGCCTAAGAGCCACGTGTGTCAGTGGCTCCTGCATAGTGCTGGGCTAGAGTCTGAAAAGCAAAAGAAAACAAAAAAAACAAAAATGAAAACAAAACAGGAAAGGTCTCTGAAGCACACTCATAATTAAGGCTCTAGGGCAGGACAAAGAAACCAGAATGAAAAAGGGAAAGTTTTAAGAATCAGAAGAGCATGATGCTGCAGACTTCCAGGTCATACAGAACTTCTAGTAGTTTTAGAGTTTCAGATACAGCAGCCAGTCCTGTAAGAACAGGTCTTCAAAATGCCCACTGAATTTGGCAAACTGCAGGTTGCTGGTGACCTTGGGAGGAATTGTTTTCATAAGAAAACTTGTAGCCAGAGGATGGAGTTGTGTGTTTTGCTGCAGGGAGAGAGGAGGTCATGGGAAATTTCAGAAATTATTAAGGAGGAAGAACATACAGCTGAGCTTCTCAGATCTTCAAGGAAGGACAAGTTCAGAAGTGTCATACCCACCCACACACTCACTCGCACACTCACTTCCTCACTCTCTGTCTCTTTTTCTGGACCTCACTTCTGTTGCAGTATCCTTTTTACTCTATCCTTGCCTCTACTCTTATTGTCTCATCCAACTCCTTTACACTCACACTAGAGAGATCATGTTAGCTCACAAGTATCATTAATGCTGGAAATTATTTTTCTGTCTAGCAAATATTTATAGCAGCCAACTTGTACACTTGTTCTTCACTCAGTGACATTCATTTCCCTCTTTCTCCTTCCCACAGGCCTCTTATTTCCACATTGGGGCCTATGTGATTCTACAGATGAAGCATGTGACCTAAGCCATTCCCTCTCCTTTGATAATAGGTTGGTTCCTATGCAATATTTGACCTAATCCTAACAATTAGAAGGAATCTGAATGTCTACTTGTAATGTTAGATCACAGGTGTTCTCTCTGCCTCTAGGCGGTATGGTATGTAGATATGAGACCTAGAATTATTACAGTTGTACTATCTCCATGAAGAAATGCAATATAAGGATAAAGTGAGCACAGGGAGGAGCGAGCCAAGAAAATCACAGAGAAATGAAGCCAGAGCCCTAGCGTGATAAGAAACTTGTTAAAGCTATGCCTACAGTCTTTCTTGGGGAGAATTTTGTTATGTGAACCAATAAGTTACCTTTATTGTTTAAACCAGATGAAATTGCATTTTATATTACTTGCAACCAGAAATGTCTATTCCAAAGCTTGCTGTGTGCCAGTATTTGTGCTAGAATCTTGAGATCATTTTACTTCTTAAAACTCTTAAACGATTCTCCTTGTCTATATTGATGTTGATAATTAGAATAATCACACACATGACAAAAATCTAAGCTTCTTCTTGAGGGGTTTCAGGGTCAACAATACTCTCCACAATATATAGCATTGCCTACTTGTTCAGATACATCCCCCTGCAGCACATTATCCTCTGATAGTAGTGAACTATTTTTTTTTTTAATGTTTTATTTCTAGGAGAGAGAGAGAGAGAGAGAGAGAGAGAGAGAGAGCGTGAGCAGGGGAGGGTCAGAGAGAGAGGGAGACACAGACTCCAAAATAGGCTCCAGGCTCTGAGCTGGCAGTCAGCACAGAGCCCAACGCGGGGCTCGAACCCACGAACCGCGAGATCATGACCTAAGCGAAAGTCAGACGCTTAACCGACTAAGCCACCCAGGCGCCCCGATAGTAGTGAACTATTAATAATTCTCCAAACATGTTATGTAGCCAAACATTATTTGAAATTCCCCCAATTCTGATATGATAGATATGTTTCATTTCCCTGAATCTGAGTGAGCTTATGACTATGTTGACCAAAATATTATAGCAGAACGATGCTTGAGTGGCTTCCACAACCAGATCATAAGAGTTGTGTAGCTTACTACAGGTTGTCCTGGAATATTCACTCTCTAGAGACCTCCTTCCCCTACTGTGAGAATCTCAATCCACATGGAGAGGCCGTGTGTAGATCCTCCTATCCACAGTCCCGGTTGAGTCTAGGCTTAGAGTCATCCCGACCCAAGCACCAGAGCATGAGTGAAGCAACCTTCAGAGGACTCCAGTCCTCTGGCATTTGAGCCACCCACAGCCATATACAGATTTCTGCAATGTTTCTAGATGAAGCCCAAGACCTTATGGAGCTGAGATAAACTGTTTTTCCTTCTCTGTCCTCCCTGAATTCCTAATTCACAGGCCAATGAATGTAATAAAATGGTTGTTATTTTACACTACTAAGTTTAGGATCCTTTGTTCCACACCAGCAGATAATTAGAACAGATTTTGGACTTCTGTTAATTAAAGTTTACTTCTCTGTGGCAGTAATACCTTTTCTCTTGTTGCCTGGACAGATCCTCATCTCTATCTCCTCACTGAAGCCTTGTTCAACAGGCTTATGTGTTCTGTCTTCTGTGTTTTTATAAGCAGCAGCTTATAAATTATCTTGAAGAATTTTAATTGTCTGTGTCCTGTTTTTGCACTGGAGTATAAACCCCTTGAAGGTAGGAACATGTCTTTTTGGCTTTCTACCCTCAGGGTCAGATTGCAATACCTACCATATAGTAGATGTCTAATAAGTGCAATAAAATGATATTTTTTGTTTAAAAGTGTTACAGAGGTCAAGTATAGCACTGTCAAGAACTGTGAAGGGTCTGAGATTTTACCCTATGAGTTGGATAAATACCCAGTTCTTCCTTCTTGTGTTTCTCCTTTAATCTCACACTGCTATTCTCTCACAACACTTCTGACACCAATTGTGTGGGGATTTTTCTCCACAGCTAGCAGTTCTCTGCCACACAAGTTGCGTACCCTGGAATTTAACTGAATTATGACACTCAGTGGGGATAGCATCACATGCCCCAGGTTAAGGGCTGTGCCATGAGACCACCGCCCCCTTCAGATGCTGGTCCTCAGCTTACCCACAACTTCCGTCTGACTTCACTATAGATTGGAGGTTCCCAGGACCTCATCTCCCTTTGATTTGGTTATTTGATGGAACTGCTCACAGAATTCAGGGAAATACTTAAGTTTACCAGTTTATTAAAGGATATGATAAATGAACACAGATGAATAGCCAGATGAAGAGAGGTGTATGGAAAAATCAAGGAGGGTCCTGGGCACAAGAACTTCTGTCCCCCTGGAGCTGGAGTATATCACCTCCTGGTATATGGATATATTCGCCAACCTGAAAGCTCCCTGAACCCTATGCTGTTGGGATTTTGTGGAGGCTTTCTCATGTAGGCATGATCAATTATTAACTCCTTACTAGCTCCTCTCCCCTATCAGCAGAATGGAGGGGGAGACAGAAAGTTCCAAGCTTCTGATCACGGCTTGGTCTTTCTAGTGACCTGAAGCCATCCAGGAGACCCGCCAGAGTCCCTTCATTTTATTCTACTAAAAAAGATGCTTTTAGTGTTCCTATCACTTAGGAAATTACAAGCGTTTTGGGAACTTTGTGTCAGAGCCCAAGGGTAACGACCAATACATTTTTTCCCCCTGTTCTCTCACACCCTACATATAATCTGATAAGTTAGCCTGACACAATTTCATGGATGTTGGCAAAAGACATGAGTCTTCTTGATCAGAGACAAAAGAATATATTATTCATGAAAATAGTGGTAGCTAGATTGTTAGCATTTCTGCCCATTCCCCAAGTGCTAGTTCCTACTAGGCAATGCACATAGGGCCAGGTGATACGTAAACATGCAGTACACTGCAGTACAGGAGAGGCACCCTGAGCCTGGGGAAACTGCATCTTTTATAAAGGTCAGTAACCTACCTGACCTTTGCCCCAGAGAGAGACATTATCTTTACTATACAGACAGTAAACAAACCTGCTCTGCTGTGGAGGCAGAGACAATGTCTTCCAAGGCTGTTTGCTCAAACATCCTTGAACAGATAGTCTGAAACAAAGGGAATCATTCTTTTGGTAGGATGGGCAGAAACGTAAGAAGCCCATGGATATTTGTCTCTCAAAACACTCACAAGAGATATTAGCTATACTCGTTATTTTTCAGGTCATAAAAATATTCAAAGAGGAAGTGATACTTAAGCTGAGTCTTGAAATGTATAAGTAGACCTTTGTAAAACAGATGGTATTAGTAGGACGTTTCATGAAGCAGGAACAATTTGAACAAAGGTGTGGAGGAATGATGACTTTGGAAAATTGGAGGTGGTTTGACATGGATGCATTGTAAGGCATAAGGGAAGAAGGGGTCTAATGTGAGATGGATGAAGAGGTAAGCCAGAGGCAGCTCACACAAGGTCCTCTATGCCATGCTGACAGATGTATCCTTTATCCTGTAATCAACAGGGAGCCGGTGAAGGTTTGTAAGCAACTGGGGCATGTGATCAGGTTCCTTTTTAGAAAGATGCATCTAGCTGAGACAGCAAGGGCATTCTGGGCAAAAAGAACAGCATGGATATAATGGAGACATTGAAGTGCTAGCAAATTGAGGGAACTGTAGCAGATCTCTGATGGTCAATGCAACACTCATCAAAGTGAATATTTATTGAGAGTGATTTAACAGCTTTCAATCAGTTACCAGGTACCAATTGTTAAGCTGGGCCATAACCTGGGGAAGTCTAGGGCTATGCCATGTTAAATTAGGCTAAGCTAATTTATGTCTGAATAATCCATAGTGAAAGAAGAGATTCGAGTTAGCAATTAGGTGTTCTCTTAACTGTCTGCTTTGATTGATTGTGATGGGCCACCTGGAACAATGGTGTCAAGAAGTAGTTTCAGCCAAATTCTGGGCTCGGTGGAAAAGAGGAAAATACTGACTTTTGCCTGCTATGGGCAAAACAATGGTGGAGTCACAATACGTTTGCTGACAGTAGGCTGGAGGCAAGGTTTGGTCAAAGCTTATTACTGGCAAATAGAAACCTATATATACAAAGGTCGGGCCCTGTGGCGGGAGTAGTTATATAACCATGGGAAGATGATGAGGTAAGTGAGGTGGCAGAAGCGCACAGATGAGAGGGAAGCAGGGGCACTTAGGGTTTTAAATCCAAGGTTTATTACCCAAAATATGAGATAAGGGAGGGCAACAGCCAGGTTAGGGATGGAGATGCTGTCAGATTTTACCAAAGGGGTGAGTTATCAATGAAAGATTTTTTTTCGAATGCAATGACTTGGGTCATGTTGCTCCAGACCCAGCATTTTGGTCCTGGCACTTAATGGTGATGGATATAAAGGTGACACAAGACAAGGATGTCATTGTCAGTACATAAGGAGACAGGGAGTGTGTCTTCCTTGGTTCAGGGTCCTCCAGCTTTTCTTGAGAGTAAGCATTTTCATAATGTAAGTCTGCAGTATTATTTAATAATATTTAATTCTGTTATGGAGGATAAGAAAAACAAATGGGATGGATGAAACTCAAAGTGTGTCAAATGGTTTGCAAGATGTAGATAAAATTAATTAGATGGGTTAAGTATAGATAGTAAGTTATCTATAAGAGACATACTAAAAATAGATACGATAGGGGCACCTGGGTGGCTCAGTTGGTTAAGTGTCTGGCTTTTGGTTTCAGATCAGGTCATGATCTCATGGTTTGTGAATTCAACCCCCATTTCAGGCTCCATGCTGACAGTGTGGAGCCTGCTTGGAATTCTCTCTCTGCCCCTCCCCCCTTCTCTTTCTCTCTCTCTCTCTCTTTCTCTCTCTCTCTCCCCAAAATAAAGAAACTTTAAAAATACAGAATGGTTGGAATATAAAATAAAAAGGGTAAAAAAAAAAGTTTTATACACACACACACAAACACACATATATTTTTACAAAAGGTAAAAAGAACCTAGAGACACAAAATATTTGCGATAAGCTACATAAATCTGAGGCAGGTGAAACACTCAGTATTCAGTCCTGAGCACTGAGTATTGAAGTGCAGGATTAAGTGGGCCACTCATTGATGATATCATTCTGATTCTATGTTACCTCTGCCCAAAATAAGTTGCTCAGCAGGCTAGTTGGTATGCTGTATTCTTTTTCTTGCATCACTCAAGCATGTGTTTGTCTTAGTCCTCTTCCATCTTCTAAGCCCCTTTGCTTAAACCTGACACTGATCCCCAAACTGTGCCATCAGTGGAGAAGACTGATATGGCAGAAGGACAAGAAATATGAACACCATAACCCAGGATGTAGATAGTGTGGTCCTTCCATCTATTCAGAACTTTAAATATGTCACTTCATTTTTCCTGGCTTACATAGAATCTGATTTAAAATGTGCTGTACACAAAAATCAACTCAAAATGGATAAAGGACCTGAACGTGAGACAGGAAACTATCAACACCCTAGAGGAGAAAGCAGGAAACAACCTCCTTGACCTCCACCGCAGCAACTTCTTACTTGACACATCCCCAAAAGCAAGGGAATCAAGAGCAAAAATAAACTGTTGGGACCTCATCAAGATTAAAAGCTTCTGNAGAAAAACAAAATAGAGAAAAAAAAAATGTGCTGTACAGAGGAGCCTGGGTGGCTCAGTTGGTTAAGCGTCCGACTTCAGCTCAGGTCATGATCTCATGGTTCATGGGTTCGAGCCCTGCGTCACACTCTGTGCTGACAGCTAGCTCAGAGCCTGGAGCCTGCCTCAGATTCTTTATCTCCCTCTCTCTCTCTGACCCGCTCCTGCTCACGCTCATTCTCTCTCTCTCTCTCTCTCTCTCAGAAATAAATTAAAAAAAATTTTTTTTAAATGTGCTGTACAGTTGACCTTTGAACAACAGGGGTTTGAACTGCATGGCTCCACTCAAATGCAGATTTTTTTCGATAAATAACAGTACAGTACCATAAGTGTATTCTCTTTATTATGATTGTTAATGTTTTATTATTTTTAATGTTTATTTATTTTTGAGAGAGAGAGGGGGAGGGAGAGAGAGTGAGCATGCATGCGAGCAGGGGAGGGGGAGAGAGAGAGAGAGAATCTGACAGTGCAGAGTCCAACACACGGCTCAATCCCAGTTCATGAGATCATAAACTGAGCTGGAATCAAGAGTCAGATGCTTAAAAGACTGAGCCACCCAGGCACCCCCCCCTTACAATTTTTTAAAATAACATTTTCTTGGGGCGTCTGGGTGGCTTAGTCGGTTAAGTGTCCGACTTTCGCTTAGGTCATGATCTCAGCGGTTCATGGGTTCGGGCCCCGCATTGGCCTCTGTGCTGACTGCCAGCTCAGAGCCTGGAGCCTGTTTCAGTCTGTGACTCCCTCTCTCTCTGACCCTCCCCTGCTCACGCTGTCTCTCTCTCTCTCTCTCTCTCCTAGAAATAAAAAAAAACAAACATTAAAGAAATAACATTTTCTTTTCTCTAGTTTAGTTATTATTATTATTATTATTAATTTGAGAGAGAGAGAGAGCATGTGTAAGCAGAGGAGTGGGGCAGAGGAACAGAGAGAGAGTCCTAAGCAGGCTCCAGACTCAGTACTGAGTCTGACATGGGATTGATCCCACAATCCTGGGATCATGACCTGAGCCAAAATCAAGAGTTGGATGTTCAACCAACTGAGCCACCCAGATGCCCTTAGTTTACTTTATTGTAAGACTACAATATATAATACAAATAACATACAAAATATTTGCTTATGTTAGCACTCTCAACAATAGGTAAAACATGGAAAGAGCCTAAGTGTCCATCAACAGACAAATGGATCAAGAAGATGTGGTTTATCTATACGATGGNTATTTGCTTATGTTGCTGGTAAGGCTTCTAGTCAACAGTCGGCTATTAATAGTTAAGTTTTGGGAGAACCAAAAGTTATACATGGATTTTCGGCTGCACAGAGGGGTCAGTGCCCCAAACTCCCATGTTATCCAAAGGTCCACTGTACCATAATTCTTATGTAATGTTGTTTTTTTGCTCTGACTTGAAGATTTTCTCTTTATCTCTGGTTTTCAGTAGTTTGAATACAATATGGGTGTGGTATTGTATTTACCTTGTTTGGTGTTCCCTGAGCTTCTTCGATCTGTAGCTTGGTATATTTTATTAATTTTGGAAAATCCTTTGCCATCATATCATTTAATATTTCTTTTGTCCGACTCTATCTTGTTCTCCTGGGATTCCAATTACAAATATGTTATACAATTTGATATTGACCCACAGCTCTTGGATGGTCTGTCCTATTTTTAGAAACATTTGTGTCCTCTTTGTATTTCAGTGTGTGTAATTTCTATCCTCCTATCCTCAAGTTCACTGATTCCTTTCTTGGCTGTTTCAAATCTACTGAGAAGCCTGTCAAAGGAATTCTTCATCTCTATACTGTGTTCTTCATTTCTAGTATTTCATTTGATTGTTTTTTTAAAATCAAGCTAGAGCTTTTAATATATTAGTTGTAGTTACTTTAAGTTCCTTGTCTGATACTTCCAATATCTGGGTCATATTTGCATTTGTTAACTGCTGTGTTTTTTAGGAAGAGTGTTGTATTTGGTTGCTTCTTTGTGATAAATTTTGATCGAAAGCTGAGCATCTTGTGTGGGAAGTAGTATTCATCCCTGAAAGTGGACATGCCTCTTATTTTGTTAACCCTTTAGTGTGAGGGGTGCTGAAACAGTTGGGAGTTGAGCTGGTCTTGGTTTTATTGTTCCTGTGGGTTACCTTTGGTGCACCTTCAGTGCAGGCTTCAAATTTTGCTAGTTTATCTTGTGCTTAGGCTGAGGGCTGGTTAGCTGGAGTCTTTCCCACCCTCAGCTTTAGGCCTTCGTCTTGTGATTGCGCCTTAGCAGTAGACTGCTATTACCTGTTACTCAGAGCTTGCTAGCCTGATGGCGGGGGGTGGAGAGTTGAGTCCTCTGGTTCAAACTCAGTCTTAGGGCTATGTTTCTAGATCATAGGGTTTGGGATTTCTCAGCGCTCTTGCCCCTAACCCAGTGGTAGAGCAACTCTAAAGGACCAAAACACTATCCTGCCCCTCTCCTAAGAGCAGAAGTTTGTTTGCTTGTTTGTTTGGTCTTTTCTCCCAGTTGCATGGGTGCCCTATAGGTGACAGAGTTTGGTTATCCTTCCCCCAGGGGCTTAAGGCTTTTATTTCTCAAGGGAAAGGGGACTAGGTTGGCCTTTGTGTCTTTCCAACAGCAGCTGCTGTTCCCTTCTCCCAGGTGTGTACTTTCTCTGACTTTCCTACCTCCAGTCTTTCTTGGGGGTACTGAGTAAAAACCCATAAGTGTATGCAAATTCCTCTGGTCTCTGTCGCTTCTAAGGGTCGTATAATTTTTTAAATATTTATTTATTTATGTTTTTATTCATTCATTCATTAGTAGGTTCTATACTCAAGTTGGGGCTCAAATTCATGACACCAAGTTCAAGAGTCACATACTCTACTGGCTGAGCCAGCCAGGTGCTGGGATTATATAATTTTATACTAGCTCACACTCAGCCCTTAGAAGTCCAGTAAACATTTTTAGCTAAAATAAATCCTTCTTACTGGATTGCACGGATGGAATCTCACATCTGCCCTGGGGAAGCAAGTGCTTATGACCCATCTCTTCTTTGATATACCTGTTTTTTTTGTTAGATTTTGGGTTAGCTGGCTACCCTGCAGCCTTAACTATCTGAAGCATTCAAGAAGTAATTTTGCAGATTACCCAGTTTTTTCTGTTGTAAAGGTGGGAATGATGCTCTTTCCAACTCTCTACATTCTGAGTGGAAGTTTTCATTATATCGTAAGGGTGTTAATCTACCCCAGCTCTTTCCCCTTGATTCTCATTGTATCTTTTAAATTGATTTAATATAATATGAGGCTTGAACATTTTAATTTGATCTGTGAGCCTCTCTGTTCCTTAACATCCATGAGACTTTGCCTGGTAAAGTACTTCTAGGCTCTCACTGCATCAGTGTAATTTTCCACACAGCAACTATTAGCTTTGTGTGGACAAGACTCCTCTCTGTTGAAATTATTTCCTGAGATACTTAGTCTTGCACTGGGGCATTTTTACTCATGAGTTTATAGATGTATTGAAGAGTAATACACTTTGCTACACTTTCACACATAAAACAATTCATCATTAAGACAATCGCTACAGTTGAGTGAGCCACTTCCTTATAATAAATCTCATTAGAGATGGGTAGATAGATAGACAGATAATTTGTTCTATTTTTCTTTTTCTCTGGAGAACCCTGACTATACAGTTATATACCCTGTATATACCCTGTATATAACTGTATAATAGGTTGTATTATTATTATATCTAGGTTTAACTTTGATCTCTCTATTTACTCCTGTGACATAGCACATATCTGCAGTCAGACTAGGAGCATCGTCCTTTCTATTACCATGAACATTTGAGTGAAGCGTCCATTACTGTCATGTTTAATACTAGTTGACAGATATAATTATGTACTTTGTATTTACATCTCCATTATTAAGTTGATTTTTTGAGGGAAATGGACTTCCCTTATTTGTCTTTTTTTCTTTTAATCTCCAGTATCTAAAATGGTCATTAAGAAATTCAGTGGGGGTACCTGGCTAGTTCAGTCAGTACAGTGTGGGACTCTTGATCTTGAAGTTGTGAGTTTAAGCCACATGTTGGGTATAGAGTTTACTTAAAAATAAAATCTTAAAAAAAAAAAAATTCGGTGAATGTTTACAAACTGACCCATATCTGCTATGAAAGTTGTTGTTTGGATCCTGTGGGATTGTGTATGTGACTGGGTATCATAAACTGGAAAGTGCTTCTCAGATATTGGTTATTATTATAAATTAGCTTTGGTGGAATGGCTAAACTAATAATCTGACTTTGATTTATATCAGTGATTCTGTGACAAAGTAATTATAGCAGTAATCACTTTTATGCATTGAATGCTTCCATAGCATAATGGCTGGTACATGATGCTTTTGGGTATGGTTACCTGAGGTGTAGAGTCATTTGCTCTTATCAGATCTCTGGGCCTTGAGTGTTGTATTCCTTGGCTCTGATCTTCCTATTCTGCCCAGATCTTGTCAGCTCTTTTCCCCCTTCAGGGATTGAAGCCTGCTTTTGTTCTTCCAAATGCTGCTGAAGTGAAGCTCTACCCAGGACTGACCATCCAGAATGTAAGGCTGAAACTGACTTCTCCAGTGATGACATCCTCACTTATGTTCTGTCTACCAGACCAAAAACTGCTGAATGTTGTTATAAATTAAGATTAAACCAAGACTTTTTGGCTGAAATTGACAAGTTGATTCTAAGATTTATATGGAATCATAAGAGACCCAGAGTAGCCAAAACAATTTTAAAAGCAACTGATAAAACTGAAGGACTCACACTTATTGGTTTCAAAATTTGCTATAAAGCTATAGTTATTAAGACAGTGTGGTATCAGCATAAAGATAAACATATAGATCAATGAAATAGAATTAAGAGTCTAGAAAAAAACTTACATTTATGGAACTGATTTTTGATGAGAGTGCCAAGACAATTCAATGGGGGAAAGATTAGCCTTTTCAACAAATAGTATTGGGACAGCAGGATATCCATATACAGAAGAATGAAGTGAAATCCTTACTTCACTCATACAAAAAATTGGTTCAAAGTGGATCAAAGACATAAATGTAAGAGCTCAAACTATAAAAATCTTTAAAGAAAATATAGACATAGCCTTTGTGATCTTATATTTAGGCAATAGTTTCTTAGATACAACACCAAAAGTACAAAAGACAAGAGAGAAAAATTTTACAAATTGTACTTCATCAAAATTAAACCCTTTGTGCTTCAAAAGACACCATCAAAAAAGTGAAAAGACCACGGGTGCCTGGGTGGCTCAGTCAGTTAAGCGTCCGACTTCGGCTCAGGTCATGATCTCACGGTTCGTGGGTTCGAGCCCTGCATTGGACTCTGTGCTGACAGCTAGGTCAGAGCCTGGAGCCTGCTTCAGATCCTGTGTCTCCCTCTCTCTCTGACCTTCCCCTGCTCACACTGTCTCTCTCTCTCTCTCTCTCTCTCTCTGTGTCTCTCTCTCTCAGAAGTAAATAAAAACATTTAAAAAAAGTGAAAACACCAGAAAAAAATGAAAAGACAAATCACAGAAGGGAAGAAAATAAATCACGTATCTGATAAAGGACTTATGTCTAGAATATATGAAGAACTCTTACAGCTCAACAATTAAAACAAAAATAACCCAGTCCAAAAATGAGCAAAAAAATAGACATTTCTTCAAAGAAGATATACAAATGGCCAATATACATGAAATCATATTCAAAATCATTTGTCATCAGAGAAATGCAATTTAAAATTCAATGAAATACTATTTCCCACCAACTAGGATGGCTGTAATAAAAAAGAACATAGCAGATGTCGGGGAGGATATGGAGAACTTGCAACAATCATTAAATTGCTGGTAGGTTTCTAAAATGGGGCAGCCATATTAGAAAACATTTTGGTGCTTCCTCAAAACATTAAACATACATTTACTATAAGACACAGCCTTTTTACGCCTACATATATACCCAAGAGAATTGAAAACTAAGTCTATAGAAAAACTTGTACACAAATATTCATAGCATCATTATTAATAATAGCTCAAAAATGGAAACAACCCAGATGTGCACCAATTAGAGAATGGATAAACAAAATGTTATAAATTCATGAAATGAAATATTACTCAGCAGTAATAAAGAATGAAGTATTGACACATGCTGCATGGATGAGCCTTGAAAACATTATGCTAAGTGAAGGAAGCCAGTCATGAAAGGGAACATACTACATGATCCCATTTGTATGAATTGTCCAGAATGGGCAAGTAGATAGAGACACAAACTAGGATAGTCATTGCTAAGGGCTGGTGGGAGAGGGAGAAGGGGAGTGACTGCTAATTGATCTGAGGTTTCTTTATAGGGTCTTGAAAATGTCCTGGGGGCAGCTGGGTGGCTTAGTCGGTTAAGCGTCCGACTTTCGCTTAGGTCATGATCTCGCGGTTCGTGGGTTCGAGCCCCGCGTCGGCCTCTGTGCTGACTGCCAGCTCAGAGCCTGGAGCCTGTTTCAGAGTCTGTGACTCCCTCTCTCTCTGACCCTCCCCTGCTCACGCTGTCTCTCTCTCTCTCTCCTAGAAATAAATAAAACATTAAAAAATTTAAAAAAAAAAGAAAAGAAGAGAAAAGAAAAGAAAAGAAAATGTCCTGGAATTAGATATTGGTGATGTTTACACAATTCTATGAATATACTAAGGCCTGATGAAATGCATACTTAAAAGGCTGAATTTTATATGTGAATTATATCTCAATAAAGCTATTAACAAAAAAGAGATTAAGCTGAGATTTCCTTTTTTTCCTTGGGGCACTCAGATTCATACTTCTATAAGAGTTAGTTATTTTTTTTAATGTTTTTTATTTATTTTTGAGAGTCAGAGAGAGACAGGGAGGGGTTAGAGGGATGAGCAGGGGAGGGTTAGAGAGAGAGGGAGACACAGAATCCAAAACAGGCACCAGGCTCTGAGCTAGCTGTCAGCACAGAGCCTGATGCAGGGCTCAAACCCATGGACAGTGAGATCATGACCTGAGCCAAAGTCGGACGCTTAACTGACTGAGCCACCCAGGCGCCCCATAAGAGGTAGTTCTGAAGTTCTGTTCATTCACTAGACTTTGCCTTGCTCCCCCACTCTCCTACTTCCCAGACCTGATGCTGAAGTCCCTATGTACTTTATTGGCATGACTGAATCAGAATAGGTTAATGAAATATTTTTGTCAGTCAGCAACAGTATTTTCAGACTCCTAAATGAAATAGACACTATTAAGCTGCAGCAATATGTTTGAATCCATATCTAAACATTTCAATATATTGATTACACAGGGATTTTTTTTTTTAAAACCATCAATGTCACTAGGTCAGATATCTGGAATAATTAAGAGATGGACATGTAACAGTGTTTGCATAAAAAGTGAACCTATTTTTTAAAGATTGTATTTAGATCATTAAAATTCATTACACACTGCTACTTTACTATGATTGATTGCCCTGAAGAAATTTCTCTTTCAAGAAATAAACAATATTAAATGGAGGAAGGTAACTTGTCTCTGTTTGAAAGTCCTTCAAGTTGGCTTTTAAAATGAAAACTAAATTTGCTCTTTCCCTGAGCTGTGTACCCACCAGGAGACTTGGGGGTAAAGTATAATCGTGTGGAATTCATTCCTGAGATGTCCAGGAATTTCTATCCCACTATTCAGTAGCCTTTATTTCAACAACAGAGAATATAATATCATTATTTTTTCTACTTGAAAATACAATTTGAGTCAGAAATGAATGATACTGTGCATCATCAGGCATATCTGGAAGGCTATGCCCTGAACAGTGAACTTGTTTAAAACGTACACTAGACTCCTAATTTCTCTTTTGGTCTTCTGAGGCCTATTGCTAAATCCCGTTCTACATTAAAAACACTAACCACACTCTCTACTTATCTGACAGACTGCAAAACAGTGGAGAATAAAAATTCTGCTTGAATATCATGTCTTCACCGTACACACAGCAGCCACACACACAATGATGGTCAGTAATGACTAAAATATGGCACTAAATACAATCCCCTCCATGTGAATTGAATTAATTGATTTATTAGGTGCAAAATAGCCAGGTGGATTTAAGCTAATTAAGAATTTGATTGCTAATTGCCAACAAGGGGGGACTTAAAAAAATTAGTAAGTTCAATAAAAGATATACTTGTAGCACATACAAACTACAGGCTGCCTCTAGTAAGGAAAGCAATAATAAGAATGTACTGGTAGGAAGTATAATGTCTGAGTAGAAATAAAACAGCCTAATTTCTCAGCAATCCATGAATGTTTCTGATTAATGTCACCCCCTCTTAGTAGACACCCAGAAGCAAACCGGGCTCGACACAAAATAAAGAACATGTAAAGTTAACAAGTATCTTCAAAAGATAGACATATGAACTGTGAAACAATAAGTCAGAATGACCTGCCCTACTAAAGGAATGACGTGGACTACTCTGATATTTCATTATATATTTCTGTATTCATTCATTTATCCATCCTATACATTCATTTACCGACCTATCTAATCATTCATTCAAAGTTTGTTAAATATCTCATGTGTACTTTTATAATGTGCTTCTTTAGTTGATAACTATATTTTAAGGATGTCAACATGCTAATAAAACCACACCAGAATCATTTTTTCCCCAAACATTTATTTAGTACTCATTATGTGCTATGCAATGTGCTAAGTACCTCACAAAGATAATCACCTTTAATCCTAGCAAAACTGCAGATGAAGAAACGGAAGCTTAGACATGTTACAGGTACAAGAACACGGATCCGGTAAGTAGTACAACTGATTGAATCAAAGCAGTTTGTCTCCAGTGCTGGCATACTCACTTATTCCCCTACACTGCTGCCTTTCCACAAAACTTTTTAATGGCTATATCATATTTCAGTGTTTTGATGTACTACGTTTATGTCATTATTTCCCTATTTTGGGGTATCGAGGTTGAGTTTTTTGGCTATTAAGTAAATCAATTTATTCACTTTTCTGATTATCTCTTGCCCATATGGAGAAATGTCAATGTGAATTCTTTGCCTATTTCTCAATTGGGTTCTCTTACACTCTGGTTTCTCTTCAGATCGAATAAATCTTTTGCCTTTCTAAATTGGGCTGTCTTTCTGTCATTGGGTTGTAGAAATTCTTTAATCTAGATGCAAATTCCTTATTGGATATATGCTTTGCAAATATTTTTTCCCATCATACAGGTTGTCTTTTCACTTCTTGCTTTTTTAAAGAACTTCTAAGAGTCTGGAATCTTACTTTAGGTCTTTGATGCCTTTTGAGTTAATTTTTATATATGATATGAGGCAACTCATTCTTTTATACATGGCTTTCCAGTTATTCCAGAATGATTTTTGAAAGAATTCTTCTTTCCCTATTGAGTCATCTTAGCATCCTGTCTAAAATCAATTGACCATAGATGCATGGACTTATATCTGGAAACTTCATTCCATTCCATTGATCTATATATTTATCCTTATGTCAGTACCACTGTATCTTGATTACTTTACTTTGTAGTACTTTCTAAAATTGGGAAGTGTGAAATCTTCAACCTTGTTCTTCTTTTAAAGATTGTTTTGACTATACTAGGTCTCTTGCCTTTCCATAGGAATTTCTGGATTAGCTTGACAATTTATACAAAGAAGTCAGCTGTTAATCTGGTAGGTACTGTGTGGAGTCTGTAGATTAAGTGGGGAATATTGCCAATTTAACAATATTAAGTCTTTCAGTCCATGAACATGGACTGTTTTTCTGTTTATTAGATCATCTTTCATATCTCCCAACAATATTTTTTGATTTTTGGAGTATAAATTTTGTAATTCTTTGGTTAAATTAATTCATAAGTATCTTATTCTTTTTGATGCTAATATAAATAGAATGGTTTTCTTAATTTCATTTTCAAACTGTTTATTGTAACTGTACAGAATACAATTAATTTTTGCATATTGATCTTGTATCCTGTAACTTTTCTGAACCCTTTTATTAGCTCTAACAACTTTTAGTGGATTCTTTAGGATTTTCTGTATATAAAATCATGCCATCTGTGAATAGAGATAGTTTTACTTTTTCCTTACCAGTCTGGTACATGCTTTATTTCATTTTCTTACACAATTGTCCTGGCTTGAACCTTCAGTACAATGTTGACTAAGGCTGGCAAAAGTGAATATCCTTGTCTTATTCCCAATATTAGAGGGAAAGTATCCAGTCTTTCAACATTAAGTATGATGTAAGTTGTGGATTTTTTTATAGATGCCCTTTATCATCTTGAGTAAGTTCTCTCCTCTTCCTAGTTTATTGAGTGTCTTTATCACAAAAGAATGCTAGAATTTGTCAAATGCTTTTTCTGTGTTTAATGAGATGATCATGTGGGTTTGTTTTTTAGTCTGTTGATATGGTGTGTAACATTTATTGATTTTTGAATGTTAAACCAACATTGTATCCCTGCAATAAATCCCACTTGGTTGTGGCGTATAATTCTTTTTATATGTTATTGGATTTGGTTTGCTAGTATTTTGTTGAGGATTTCTGTATCAGTATTTATAAGAGATGTCAGTCTTTGTCTTTTGTCTGGTTTTGGTATCCGGGTAATATTGGCCTTATAGAGTGAGTTGGAAAGTATTCCCTCCTCTTTTAATTTTCAGAAGACTTCATAAAGACTTAGTATTACTTCTTTAAATAGTTACCCGTGAAGCCATCTGCTTATTTCTTTAGATAGGAGATCTGGAAGTGGAATTACTGTGTCAAAGATATAGACATATACAAAACTTTTATTGAGCTAAATTGCTAGATTGGGAGTGCCGTTTCATACTTCCACTAGCACTGGGTATGCTAGCACATTGTTTTGCTCATAGTAGACTCTCATGAAACATAGCTGAATTGAATTTTAAAGATAACTGGTTCTTCTCAGCCCTGAACACCAACATACAGTCGTATCTCAATCAAATAATTCTTCTCAATACTAGTACGTGTTTAAAAAGATTATATCTCTTGTTTATAATAATTAAAGTTTTGTGGTTTCCTATATTGATTTCAGGCCAATTTCAGTCAGAATGAAATTTATATTCTCTAGATCCATCTTATTTTATTATTTTAATGTTTTAATTTATTTTTTTAAGTAATCTCTATGCCCAACTTGGGGCTTGAACTCACAGCCCTGAAATCAAGAGCTGCATGCAGTACCAACTGAGCCATCCAGGCACCCCTTGATCCAGCTTATTTTAGAGTTAAGTGAGTAATAAACACCTATATCTGCTTAATACTTTTATATTGTAGAGTCTTTCTACCTACAGTAGAGCTAAAGTGTAAACATTTACATGATATACTGAAAGTGAATCTGAAAACAAGTTCAGTTTGTTGTGCTGTTTTTGCTAACAAATTTTAATAATGATTTATAGCTTTAAAAATTATGAATATTAATAAAAATTCTTGGCAGATTCTTGTATCATACTTATCATATATAAGAAATTTTGTATTTCCATCACAGCTTTTCATGAGTATTCTGGATTCATGTCCCACATGGATGAATTTATACACCTACTTCTTTTCACTTTTTTTCAGCTTTATGGAGATGTAATTAACATGTAACATTGTGAAAGTTTAAGGTATACAAGGTGGTGATACAATGCCTATTTAAATTTAATCTTGATTACATATTAAGAGTTTTCTGATTGAGACACTTGAAATCAACATAAAATGTGGACGTTAATTGTGGAATGTAGCAAATCTGTGCTATGTGTCTTGCCCATTAACCTTAGAGTTCATTCTTCTCTTGATGTACACTCTTGACTGAGAGAGGCTTCTCCTCTTCGTGAAAGGTCTTGAAACTCATCACCCACTGTCCACTTAAGTCCATTTTAAACCTGCCAGATCCAGGTCAGTGTTTTCCTTCTCTGGTGTTTGTTTCTTAAAGTACTAGGAAAGACAACTCATAGTAATGTAATGTAAGACATGCTCTATTCAGGTTGATCCCAGTGAAGGTTTAGACAACGAGTTAAATATATTCTTTGATCACTCTGGTTGCAGAAGCTTATATTACTTAAATGGCATGCTAGGCACTAGTCATTGTAAGTCTTGCTTCATTACATTTTGAGTATCTTATTTTCCTTCTCTTTTATTGCCTTTTACTTTGGTGGTTGTTTATGGCCCTGCTGGGCTCACTTGTTTCTTTATTTAAGAGTTCACTGGGTTTGTATCTGATCTTATCTTTAGTGTCACCACCTTCCCACCTCTTGCTGGTTGATTTAATATTCACAGTGACATTATCTCCAACTCTCTTGTGAGTGAATTCACATCCAACTTAGAGCAAGATATTGCATGAATTATACATAAGACATTGCCAGTCTAAGTAGCAGAAAAGGTTAAATTCTAGTTTTATTTCTTTTGTTGTGACTGGTTCCTTACTTCTTCCATCCTATTTTTGTGTGTGTGTGTATGTGTGTGTGTGTGTGTGTGTGTGTGTGTATTTTAAAGTCTCCTATGTTTTACAGAACTTCCTAAACATATATGTGTAGTTTTCTTCTCTAAACTTTACTGTTCTTTAATTTTAGACACCAAAGAAGCAATTATTTCATATTTATTTTCAAATATAATTATTTCTGAAGTGTATAGTTTCTCTGTCACATTCACTGAAGAGTTCATTGGAGATGTGGACCCAAACCTTTATATCACATGTAGGTTCTAAGCACCATGACAGATGTGCTTAGAGTATGCGTACTTCCCTTTTCTTAGCTAAGTTGTTTTGGTTGGAAGTAAGAGACACTAATGCTTAAGTAGTAAAGGGAATTAATTAGAAGGGTGTGGGAGTGTCTGAAAGTGCCCAAAGACAGCTGGCCTGCCCAGGGACTAAACACAGAACCTGGAGAGCCACTAGGCATTTACGCAGGCATGACAGCTCTACACTTCTTAGCTCTGCTTCTCTCTGTCCATTTCCAGGTCAGCTGTCTCTGGCTCTCGGGGTATATGATAGAAAAGGCTCATCCCAAAGCTCCTGAATTTGCTGTATCTCACTCCTATTTCCAGGTCTCTGTGAAAATAATTAGATTGGCCTCATTTGGATCAAGTGTTCATCCTGGTTTATCTGTGACAGGAGTCCATAGCAGCCTGTGAGTAGGGATAGATGGAGTAGGTCTCAATTAAAGGTATCACATAAGCTAGACACACATTCTCGGTGCTTGTTTAGTGTACCACTTAGGTGCTAATTCTTGAAGCACAGAGAGCCATCATTTAACAGACAATAAGCCATACCTGGTCTCCTTCAGAAATGTGTATAAGGTCGAGGTTTCATCCATATGATGGTGTTTGTTCTCTTAATTGCATTTCCTCTGCCATGTGCACACTTACCCTACAGAGCCTCTGGGCTCATCCTTTTATCCATTTATATTCCCTTTCCAGATATAAGGGAAGTCATAAATCATTTGCAGAATTTTCTGATTCATTCATTCCTAGATATAGATAAGTAGAAGGAATGGAACTGCCCTAGTGAGATTCAGCTTCATGCTCTTCAAAGTTGATATGGGTATTATTTCTCCAATAAGCATTCTTAATGTTCTCAATAATACCAGCTGTTGTGATTTTCTTACCAACACAGTCTTTAGTGAATTGCACTCTCTGGCTTGTTACGATAATCTGTGTGACAATGGAAAGTTTTCTATAGTCATGAAACTGGGCTTGAATTTGGAGATAAGGTTTTTAGAGACGTATCTATTTAGAATCTGGTGATAGCAAAGTCTGTGTCCCCGTGTAATGTGTTGCTAAAACCATGTTTTATGTTCACTTATTCCTTAACCATTTATTTATTATGATCTTAAAATGAACAAAGCCCTGTTTAGGCTAAAAATAAATAGAAAACTCTTCCACAGGCTGCTTGCAAATCAAGAGAAGAGGAGACTTTAAGGTAAGAGTCTGGAAGATAAAGGACATGATAGGGACTATGTTGTGGAGGTCAAAATTGAAGTGAGCCTACTGGAGTGCACTTAGAAGAGCTAATTTTTATTATTTCAACAGAGTGTTTTTGCTATCCGCTTTTCCTCTATCTTAGCTATCACTCAGTTTAACACTCTCATTCTAACATTTTGAAACATTAATTATTTATGCAACAATTATTTCATTAGTGTGCATTCATGGGATTGGGGGGAAGACATAAGCTCACCCCTGTTACTTGTGGGGCCTGGGGCAATAGCACAAATGGAAACCCATATATCATATGTCTATTAAATGTTTAATTTAAAATTACATATTAAACTTAAAAATTTCAAGTTAACATTTTTATTTCAAATATATTTTACAGATAATATTAACAATTATTTAAATCTTATTAGCATTTTTATAAAAATAAAATTATGCTCAATTGTAGCTTTTATAGCCTTCCAACATCCAGCTCAGTAAGGCGGTCAGTATCATACTTCACACATGTAATGTCTAAGCCTATTCCTATATATACGTGTAATTGAAACTACTTAATTTTACGAAACTTTATTTCATCGCCACGTGCAACTGTTGCAAATACTGTGTGCCACATTTGTGGCTATCTCCAGAACTCTCTGGCACCTTGAAATTTAGTTCAAAGGGAAGCCAGTGTTTATATGCTGGTACGAATGGGAAAGGATGCTTCTTTATGCAACAATCTATTGAATTGATGCTATCTCAGAAGGATCTGGCAAGTTAATTACTTTGCTTTTTCTTATAAGCATTTTCACCTCTCAAATCCTCTCATGTTCTCAAATAGATTTGCTCTCTGTAGTCGGTAAAGGCATTATCCTCAAGCCTTCATGATATGTGGAGACAGTTACCCTTTGTTTCATAAAGATATAGGGAAAGAGTTGTGGAGTGGCCCAGGTGGTATTAATCCCAAGGGATGGGGTGGCAGATATTTTTACTTTCAGGTTAAGCAGAGTCAGTACCGACAGCCAGATCTCCAATGACAAAAACATCCCTGGGTTCTTGAATATATTTGTTAGTGTGTGTGTGTTTGGGATATTTGGGAGCAGGCACAGGCCTCCCCGACTCAAATCTAAGGGCAGTCCTGGCAAGAGAAGAACCAAAACAAGAGATAAGGGTGGCCTGGATATGTCCCACTAGAACGCGCTAAGCAAGGGCCCCCGTTTCTCTGCATATTATGCTCTACTGTATGCCAAGCCTAGAACAGCGTCAGGCTCCTGAGTACCCGAGAAACGTTCATCGTATGGAATGCATGGCTGAATGAATGACTTGTACGTTGGTAGTGAATAATGCCTGACCGTTCCAAACACTGACAGCTCAGGGGTAGCCATTCAGCTGGCGTGTCTTTTGATGCCATGATTCTTACTACACTGTTTAAAGTAACGGTTGTTAGATGATTATTCGACTATTCCTATTCCTAGGAATTCTCTTGATCATATTATGACACAAAAATGAATAGTTTGGCCACTTCATATCTTAAATGTGAAGCTCCTTTGTCAGACTTGGTCTTCTCTAGGTATCACACAACACGGAAACGATAGTCCAAGCTCTACTTTGATTAAGGCTTATATACTTAGTGATGCTGGTAGCGTGCTGCACGAGCCCGTCTGAAAGGTGCCATATAAGTGCTCTGTGCTCTGCATATGTAAGTGAGGCGCTGCTCAGTTGTTTCCCTGCAGGGACAACTGTATTGTTTTTAATTGTCTATTTTAATAGGGCTGAATAAAATACTCTTCTGTTTTATTTGATCTGCATCCCCTAGTGGGATTTCTCCCTGCTTTCTTTTCACCACTGTGACAGTTTCCTATTTAGGCGTTTAGTTCTTTCGACAGGGGCTCTTGATTTTCAATGCCAGTGACTGTTTCTCCATCTATTGATGTTCACTCCTAGTTGTCCCTGACCTATGGGATCATTTGCAAAAATGGGTTGAGTTTTGGGAGCCTGGGATGAATGAAAGAAATTCCATGAAATAGAAAACAACAACAGAATCAAGCATGGGTTTGATTTCATTGACTAAATGAATCTGGATTGATTTTTTTTTTTTTTCAAATGTTCCTAGCAGTGATCCTAGGCAACTAGGATTAACCCTGGCTGAACCACACCCAATCTCCACTAGGTGGATACTTTAACAAACATAGGACCATATTAGAATAACCTTCTGGTTGGATGATTTTCTTCTAGGTTCAGTATTTTGCTGATGTAGGATGGTAATCACAAAACATGATCAGGGTAGGAGGCAGGAGATGTGAATTTTAGTACCAACTCTATTACTGTGGTCTTTGTCAAATTATCTGGTTCCTTAAATAAAAACATAAGCAAGTCACACTAAGCCCCCACCCCTCCCTGCTTCTAATTCTATGACTGATGACAAAACATTCGTGGCTCAATATACATGCTATACTTTATTTTCATAGCAGCTCTTGACTTCTGCTTTACATCACCTTATCTATTTGAAAAGATTTAAAAGATTCTTTATTTGAAATTGGAGAGGACTGCACTGAACAATGAGTCTGTGTAACTGAATGCACATAGCCCTGTGACTTACTTTATCATTAGAACCTGGCTAAGAAATGAGTAAAGGTTAAGAGGTTAGCTTTACAAAACCTTTTGGTGAATTGACTCTATTTTGTGCATATTTGTTATTCATATTGCATTTTCTGTTTACACCAGTGGTCTCCTCTTGGAAAGACAGAGGCAGGAAGCCCGAAATAAAACTGTGAAGTCAGTGAAGTTATCTTTGGGACTGGCCCCATTCTGCTACAGTCTCTTTCATAGACCTTCTCCTCAAATGTGCAGTGCCTCAATCTGCTTTCCCCTGACAATTGCTGTCCCCACCCCACCACCCAAGCCTAAAATCCTCAGACTATACTTAAGCATCCCCCGCAAGCAAGTTGAAGTAGTTCAAAATTTATCCTACCAGGAGTGCCTGGGTGGCTCAGTCAGTTAAGCATCTGACTTCAGCTCAGGTTACTATCTCAGAGTTTGTGTGTTCAAGCCCCACGTCAGGCTCTCTGCTGTGGGCACAGAGCCTGCTTCAGACTCTCTGTTGCCGTCTCTGTCTGCCCCTCCCCTGCACATGCACATGCGTTCTCCCCCTTTCTCAAAAACAAATAAACATGAAAAATGTATAATTAAAAAAATCGATCCTACCAGTCTCTATGGCTTGGTAGCTCTGGGCACACGACCGGGCCCAGCCAATCACATGTGCCAAAGAGGGAAAATCAGACTTTTCTCTAGAACTTTTGCTAGAAATCTCATGAAAGACCTATTGTCTTCTCACTGGGATACTGGTTATAAGAACAGTAAGCCCAGTGCTGCCCTGAGTCATCCCTCCTGCCATGTGGGAAATCGGCCTGGGAGTGAAACCAACACAGAGGGAAGAAGAGCCAAGAGTTGGAGAGTGATGACTAACTCCTGATAATACATTTGAACCCTGGAGCAGCTATGACTGAAACTCTATTGATTCCTTGAAATTCCCAGTTATGTGAGCCTATAAATAGCCATATATTCTAATTCAAGTTGAGTTTCTTTTGCTTGCATAAAAACATTCCTAATGCAATTTCTTAAATTCACTTTATTGTCCTGATTGACTCATTTTTAATTACCTTCTTTACATGTCAGAGGAAATCCCACTGGAAGCTCATCTCTTCTCCACAGTTATCCACCTGTTTCTCCCCTTATTTATAGGCATATTCATGCCCGGTTATCCAGGATAGTACCTTAACCTATTTCTTGCCTTTTCTCTCCACAAGTTGTTGTCATATCCTATAAACTCTACCATTTAAACATCTCATGGACCCATCTCCTCTAATTAGTCCTTCCTTCTGGGATGCATTTTCTATAATTCAGTTTGCTCTGAAAAAGGAGGGGAATTTTCAGCATCCTCTCTCTACTCTGCCTCAGCCCAAAGAAAGGAGGATGTATCTAATCATGTCAGAACCCTCTTCCCTAGCTCTTCACCACTGGAGAAGGAGTGACTGTTCTGATGAATCAGAGGACATTCTGTGGGAACATATTTTGCTTACAGACAAAGTGACCATGCCTAAATCCACCCTGCCCTGTTCTTTACCCTGGGCCTGTGAGCCATGGGCCCTCTTTGGGGTTTCCCTTGCTCCGTATATCAGCTCACTTGGGCTATGTCTGCCTCTGTCTCTGTTCCTATGACTCTGCCTCGATCTAAGTGGTTAAGTCAGCTGGGTCAGCTCCTTTCCATTATCATAGAATAAACTCTAATTTATTTGTATGTCAGTATCACCACAACTTACTTCTCTGGTTATATCTCCCACTCATTTCCCTGTATGCAATCTACCCCAGAGCTACTTTGGAGTACATTCCATTCCTCATCATGGCAAATGCTTATATGCTTCTGTGTCTCTCCTACCATTCTTCCCCCTACCTAGACTTCTTTTTCCACCATCCCACCCTTCCCCATGCCCCAAAGACCAGCTTTAAATGTCACTTTCTTCATGAAGTCTTCTCAACTCTTAACAATAAGAATGGATTAACTTATATTTAACATGATATCCAAGAATACTCAAAGGGGAAAAGAGAGTCTCTTCAATAAGTGGTGTTAGGAAAAATCTAATAGTCATGGGCAAAAGAATAAAACTGGACCTTGTCTTGTACCATGCACAAAATTGATTTGAAATAATTAAACACTTATATGTAAGACCAAAAACCCTAAGACTCCTAAAGGAAAACATAAGGGGAAAAACTCCTTGACATTGGTTTTGGCAATGACTTTTTGGATGTGACACCAAATGCAAAGGGAACAAAAGCAAAAATAAGCAAATGGGATTACATCAAACCCAAAAGCCTGTGTATAGCAAAAGAAACAACCAAGAAAATAAAAAGGCAACCTATGGAATGGGAGAAAATATTTGCAAACTATCCAATAAGGGGTTAATATCCAACAATTCCTACAACTCAACAGCAATAAAATCAAATAATTCCACTAAATAATGGGCAGAGAACCTGAAGAGACATTTTTTCCAAAGAAAATATACAGATGGACAACAGGTAGGTGAAAAGAAGCTCAGCATTACTAATCATCAGGAAAATGCAAATCAAAGCCATGTAACATATCACCTCACACCTATTAGAATGGCTATCATCAAAAAAGAGAAGAGATAACAAGCGCTGGCTAAGATATGGAGAAAAGAGAACTGTTTTGCACTGTTGATGGAATTTAAATGGGTGCAGCCATTGTGAAAGACAGTAGGGAGGTTCCTAAAATAAAGAAAAGCAGAATGACCATATGATCCAGCAATTCAAGCAATTTCTGGGTATGTATCTGAAGAAAATGAAATCACAACTTTGAAGCAATATCTAGACCACCATGTTCACTGCACCACTATTTACACCATCCATGACATGAAAACAGTCTAAGTATTTGTCAGTGGATGAATAGAGAAAGAAAATGTGATAACCCCCCTGACACACAGATAGTGAAATATTATTCTACCACAAAAAAGAAGGAAATTCTTCTATTTGCAATAATATGGATGAACCTTGAGGGTGTTATGCTAAATGAAATAGTGAAACAAAAAGACAAATGCTATATGATCTCATTTATATGTAGAATCTATAAAAGCATAACTTATAGAAACAGAATTGATTGGTAGTTGCCAGGGGCAGGGCAATTGTGGGGGAAATGGGTGAAGATGCTCAGAGAATATAAATTCCAGTTGTAAGATGAGTAAATTCTAGGGATCTAATATACAGGATGATGACTGTAGTTAACAGTAGCATATTGTATACTTGAAAGTTGCTAACAGAGTAGTTCTTACTAGCTCTCACAATAAAAAGGGGTAACTGTGAGGTGATGATGTGTTAATTAACCTTATTGTGGTAATCATTTTGCAATAAGTGCATATATCAAATAATCACATTGTACACCTCAAGCGTAATGTTGTATGTCAATTATATTTCCATAAAGTTGGGAAAAAAATAATTCTTATTCCCTTAAGGTACTAGGGCACCTACTTCTTACTTAAATTATACTTAGGTTCTACATTGTTTTCCGGTTTGGGCATCCATATTAGTGTTTCATACAAGAATTTAAATTCTGTGAGGATCTAAATTATCTTATTCATGTTTTTACTCCCTCATCTATAGTATATCAGGACCTTGCATAAAATGAGTGTTTAAATATAAATTTTTTTTCTCAGAGATCCAGTGGAAAACCAGGTGGGCCATGGGATTGGTGTGTGTTGGTTTTCCCCAAGTTTCCTAGACAATTATTATTTCCGTAAATGAATTCTTATCTACCTACCTCTTCTTCCCTACCTATATCCTCATCCATCCCCATTACCTCACTTCAAGCCTAACAGAGCTACAAACAGTTGCCCTCAAATTTCAATAATATTTCATGACATTGTGCTTTTACTACCTTTGCCTTAAATGCTTTTCTTATTCCTGTTGTCAGTTTGATATTCTCCTATAAATCTTTCAGTACACGTAATCTTTCAGTTACCTCCTTTTGATGGATTTCCTGAACATCTCACCACCCACTTCCACTATCTGGAAAGAATTGGCCCCTTTCCTTTCTGCCCCCTTAGACTTTGTATAGACTCCTTTCACAGAACATATGTGAGAGATTTTTAATCCATAATTTATCCTTTTATATTCATACCTCTCTCTTTTTACCATATTATAACTCCTTGAGGATGGGTCTCTTTTCTTTCCCATCTTTAGATCCCAACTGCCCTCTTAAAAGTATGAGATGTACATTTTGCATCATATTTAGAGACTTCTCTCCAGCCAACAAGAATATAAGGTTTTTGAGGACAAGAAGTACGTCTAATTCCTATTTGCACTACTTCACGGCTACTCAATAAGTATTTGCAGAATGGATAAAGGACTATTTCCAGACCTAGGCCAAGTGACCCTAGAATTAAAGGAAATAGACCATTTATGCAAATTTCGTAATTTCTAGGGTTTATCTGGTGTTGGCCTGGCCTCTTTAAGGAAGAGACTGATTTTGATCCCACCTATTCTTCTATGCTCTTTTCAACAATCCTCCATACATACTTGTCCAAGTTGGCAAGTGAAAGACTTAAAAAGTCTCCCAGGGTGGTGGGGTGGATGGGCAAATTCCATCTCTATTCCAGGACTCTTACAGCTGCTTCTGGTTCATTTTACTACTTCACAATCTTTGGCTTCCTGCCTTCTGTTTTGGCTTCCACAGCTTGTCTCCTGTTCTGTCTCGTCTTCTGATTTATGCCTCGATTCACCCTTCTCCCATTCAACATTTTATGTCCTTCACATTCACAATACCCGGCCAAGTGTAAGAAGTACCCTTTCCCCATGCCTTATAGTCATTGGGGAGGCCCATTCAAATCTTGCTCAGTCCTTGCCTAATTCCCACCCAAAAAAGAAAAAAAAAGACCCAACAGAACCCTAAATTCCTATTGCGAGACCTCAGCTCACTGAGAAGCCATTCCAACCTAGTTAGTCACCTGAACTGGATTTAATAAGTAGGATGGGACTCTGCTGGTGTAAGATGGGTTAACATTATTAAACATGTTGGTGTGATGTAAATATGTATTACTCCTTAGAAACCATCAGTTTGCCAAGTCGTATTGAGTCATTCATCTGGAGGACAGCTGAAGGGGTTAATTAAGAACAGCTGCATCTAATCATGTTTGTGTATACTTCTTAGAGGGCATAGGAAAGACAGAACAAAAAAAAAAAAAGGAGGCCTTCTGTGGAGAGGGGAGATCTCTAAAAGCCAAGATGAGTATAAGTAGAATCCAATGGTCTGAGAATCAAAATAGAATCAGATCTACTAATTACAGTAGGTTGTAGTTAAGTATAAAAGTCATCCCGATATGGAATTAAATAAGAACACATTGAGATTGAAGAGCAAAGCATGGTTAATTATATAAAGTATGGTAAGTGTATCTTTTCTTTTTTTAATTTTTTTTAATGTTTAATTATTTTTGAGAGAGAGAGAGCTGTGCTATCATGGAGAGGAGCAGAGAGAGAGACACACAGAATCTGAAGCAGGCTCCAAGCTTTTAGTGATTTTAAAATCAGTAGGTCTTTTCTCTGACTGTGAGGTGGGATGGACTACGACAATCCCTTTGGACCCATACGTGGAAGTCACAAGTTGATAATGTCAGAGCCATTTGTGAGCACGGGGCTGCCCATCTACCTCTGGACTGTAACGTGAGAGAGAGACAAACATCTTGCTTATTTCAGTCATTGTAAATGGGGGTATCTTTAGCTCAGCAGCTCACCATGTACACAAACTAATAAACTAATATTAACAGAGCTTGATGAGCAAAGGGACAGTCTCTTCCGAATTCAATGTTTAACTCATTAATAGTGCCAGGAACAGCACTTGAATCTGTCTGCTTTTGTTGCCTACATTGAAATGACATGAAATAATTAAAAAGCAAACCTGTAGTGGTAGAAATGTAGCTCAGAAATTAAGCAGAGAATAATTTGTTTTTTGACTAATGAACAAAGATGAGCTGATATTAGTACTCACTCAGAGGTTGTTTCCTTCCTACTCACCCAGAGATTATCAACAACCCCACCCAACTGAGATTACTTGGTTTCAGGCCATTACAGGAGCTTGTTTCTGCAGAACGCACCTTGCAGGAAAAGCCTACGACCTGGATTTACGTAAATCCTCAGCTTTGCAAGTCAGAACAGAAATAAAATGAATATTTTCCATGGATGAAAATGGATATTTTCCATTGATGATTTTTAAAGTGTAAACTTTTAGTACTGTTAGAAACTTCTCAGTAGTACATGGCTCTGCTGTGTTATAGGGAAATAACCAGATCTATGTGGGATCTAGAACATTTGAGACACAGAGTTCCTGAATTATTTGGAATTAGGATGACATATGAAAAACTCATACCAAACCAAGCACAGACATATTTTCCTAATCAAATTAATTAATCAAATTGATCAAATTAATCACAGTTTTATTAATGCCCAAGTGTAGAGGTTTGAGAGGTGAGATACCAGGTATAAACTCTAATTGTTACACGTCGTGATTAGGACCTTGCAGACTGTGTATGTTTCTGTTTAAGGGCTCTGTGGAGCAGAGGCAGACCCACTGAATAGTACCCTTCCTTACTGACTGAGCCTAAGCAAGTCCCATCTTGTATCCTTGGGATGTATAACTCACTTGTCTCCACTGGAAGTGCCCAACAAAACTAGAGCCAGAGGATGCCAAAAAAGAAATAACTGTAAATTTACAGAAATATTTCTGGATCCTTTCTGAGGCCACCTTCTCTGCTGAGCACCCCATGAAACACCTTATTCCCCCCAAAACCTGACCTTTATCTCTGTGTCCTATTCTCTGCTGTGTCACCTCCCAGTTTAAATTTTTTTCATTCTTTTTCATTGTCAATAATTCTTTAATAGTGCACTGAAGGTGTTGGGGGGAAAATAACTCATCCTTCCCACTCTAGATAAGGTGGTTTTATTGCTTTTTTTTTTTTTTTCTAGGTTCCCAGGTATGAAAATGAGATCCGCTTATGGCTAAAACAGATTGAAAGTTATTTTTAATTCTTGTTACTCAATAACCTTGACTAAAATCAGACTTAGTCATTTATTATTGCTTTTATCTCTAATTTGAGGGCAATTTTTATCCTGTCTTTGAATTGAGGCCCAAGATACTATAGCAATAACAAGTAACCTCTGTATCATACCTCGCAATTTATAAAATGCTTTTCACATACCTTCCCTTTGTATCCTTAGAACTACCTTGTGAGACAAGTATTATTATTAACTCTTTTTTACAGACGTAAATGTAAATTGAGCCCTAGGATAGATAATTTGCCAAAGACACGAAGAAACTCATACTGAGGTGGTTTAGGTTAGTCCCAAGCTCTTTCTTTTATCTGCTTAATATGACCACAATTATTACCATCATGACCACCATTGGCAGTCATCAATTGCTGAGTGCTTTCTATGTTCCTGACTAACAGGATTAATTATATCATCTCATTTTATCTTTACCCCAGCCCTTGCGGTTCTTTATCAATTAAGAAAGCTCTCAACTTCGAGCAGCACAAAATGCAACTAACATTGGCTTAAACAAATGGGATTTTTCTCATATCAAAGTCCAGAAATAGGAGAATTCTAGGATTGTTTTGGTAACTCATTGGTGTTAGAGCTTTTTCAAGTCTCTTGGTCTTCCATTCATACCTATATAATGACCACAAGAGCACTGACCACCAGAGCATTGTGCTATCACATGACTACAATTCACAAGTAGAACCAGGACACAATGTTTCTCCTCCTGGGTCTTTCCCTTATCAAGGAAGCCCCCTCAGCTGACTTTCATTTCCATCTTATAAGATGCTTATAAGCATCTTAACCATGCTTATCTCTAGGCCAGACGCTGGGTCTGCTTTCCTTGAGAACAATGAATCTCTGCCAAGAACCAAACAAAAACCCTGGGTTCCTTTCAGGACCTCTCTGCATAAAGGTACCCATCAGAGGCTAGAATCCAGCCCATACTCTGTACAGCCCACACATCAAACTGTGACCCAACTGTAACTGTCCAGAGGAAGGGGTACCACTTCTTAGATCATCTGCCTATTGGGTTGCATTTTCATAAATCTTAGGAAGACCCAATACTAGCTAGGAGTGACCCCTGCATGTTAATAAAGAAGACTGTATAAAGTTTAGCATTAACAAACAGTGGAATATGCCACTGGAATTTATCAATAACCCCATCTTATAGACGAGGAAACCAAAGCATGGGGAAATTGGAGATAATGCCTAATATTAGCGCTTCAAACAGACACAGGCTCACAATTGTACAAGCCACAGAACTTGATTGCTGAAGGAACTAGACTCTTGATTAATAAAATATGGAAAACTAATCAAGCTGCTGAAATGTCTCCTTTCAGAGACTTCCAAGATGTCAGTAGTTCTAAATAGGGCAAAAGACAATGAGCATCATGCATATTAGTAAAACCTCTTAAAGGCTTTTGGCCTTAACTGACTTGCAAGGAGAATCAAACTGCCAGAAGAATTAGAGATTCTAACTCTAGTTGCCAAATCTACCAACGATTTCCTATGTGACAGTCCATATTCACTTACCTCCTTTTTACCTCAGGCTAATAATTTATGTCAGTTGGAGCTCAGTGTTTTATGAACCAAGGGTGAAATTATTAAATTTTATTGTTTGTGATTCCTTCCTTAAGTTATATTCCTATAATTGCAAACTTACTGCATTCCCCAACCTCTATTTTGAATTTATTACTAGCCTTCTTACTGCCTTTTTAGATCTCAGAAGTAAACTTCAAATATTTACAAATCTCAATTTCATGTTTTCCCTTTCATAAATCTGTGGGCAAATTCAGTACTGGAGACAGAGAGCAATAAATCTGGATATTTATGTATTGTGCCAGCAGGCGCTGCACAAACTTTCCTGCGTAGCTTGGTCAATGAGCTTCAGTCTTGACCTGTAACACTGGTTCTAGTCTAATCCTGAGGCTCATATTAACAGAATCATTATAAAACATCTGGTGACTTGTATATACAAAAACCCTTCCCTCATTCCTTCAGTCATAATTTGTAATCAGACAAGTTTAGTGGGCACATATGTTCTCCATGTTAGCAGAAGAGAGGGAATCAATGGTGTTTACACCATTTATTACACTTATCTCGTACAGGGATAAAGTGATGCCCAAACCTGCAAATGAAATAAAAAGTTATTTTTTTAAAATCTCTTATTCCAAGTATATTTAATGTGCTTAAAAATGAAATACAAAGGTTCAAGAAGAAAACACAGTAAAATTAAAAAACAACTTTACGGTGGGGAAGGCTTTCTAAACATGACACAGAATCCAGAAGCCATAAATGAAAGGCTGCTAACATGGACTGTATAAAAATTTAATGTTTATATGACAACACCCAAAGCAAAGTCAAAGACAGATGACAAACTGAGGAAAAGCACATGCATCCCATATAGCAAAGGGCTATTTTTTAATATGGAAAAAGATGTTATAAATGAATATGAAAAAATAAATAACTCAATTTTAAAAGCAGATAAAGAATATGGATAGGAGGTTTACAGAAAAAGAAGTACCAATGTCAAAAGACCAAAGAGTAAAAGACAGGTTTAATCTACAATTGAAGAAATGAGAATAAAAACAATAGGATTTGTTTTCAGCATCAGATTGGCAAAAATTAGAAAGTTGTGGTAATACTCAGTGTTGGCAAGGGTGTGATCAATAGGCCATTTCATACATCGATAGTGGGAGGATAAATTGGTGAAGCCATTTAAAGGGCAATTTGCTAGAGTCTATCAAAATGTGAAATATACTAGTACCCTGTGACTTGGCAATTCCACTTCTAAAAAATTTTTCTTGTGTACAAATGTGTGTGTGCGTGTGATTGTTCATTTCAGCATTGTTTGCACTTTAAAAACTTTAACATATTTCCTGTCCATCAGTAATGCATTGGTTAAACAAATGATGGCATATCCCTAAAGTGGCAAGTAGGAAATGTATGTAGCCCATTAAAAAGATTGTTAGCTCTGTTGTGCACAAGACTGGAGGGAATTATCTTTAATCATTACCTGCATATCTTTGTAGTAACAAGACTGTAAAGTAAAAGCCATGATAACATGAAAATATTCACTAAATAACTGGCCACCTGAATATCCTACCTTGCTATCTCTGCCTTCAGATGAGAAGAGCTCACATCATACCAGTGCTAAATGTCGATCTGATAATCAGACTCATCAACAAGTAAAGACAAAAGAATAACAATGATGACAAGATAGACACTTCAAAAGAAAGTAATTTGAACGTCAAAGGATTTGTACCTGAGATCCTTGGGTAAACTGATAAAGCCCAGAAATAATTTCATACAAATGACTGTCCTTAAGATAATGCTGTGAAAATTAAATGTGAGCGGAAAGATATTCTGAGTGAGTGTATAATTTGGAAGGAGGAAAGGCTCCAACCTCTCATTCCTCAGACTTGATTTTTTTCTCCTTCTAAGAAACACTATAAGGTTATAATCTAAATTTTGTTAAAAATGAGAAATGCATTTTCATAAATTTTAGTGTTCCTTAAAGATCAAGGCCCAATAAAATCTTTTTCTCACTATTAACTCTTATATTTTGGCCTCAGTTTTAATAGGCCTTTTTTTCAGTTCTGGTTATGCTAATACAACCTGTATGTTGTTAAGTGAGTAGAGTTGATTGCCAAATTATTCCCTCCTGTTCGGACAAACATTTAAATTATATTTAAATTGTATACGTGTTTGTGTGTGCTTACATATCCATAGAGCAGTCCTGGTATGATACACAGCACACCAGGGAGGTGAGAAACATGGGGGATTTGCAGGATAGAGAAGACGTTTGCCTTCTACTATCATTTCTTTATACAATTTTGGAATTGTTTAGTGTGAATATAGTTTAATTTCATAATTTTTAAAATTCTAGCTAACAAAAATTAGCTTAAAACAGAATCAAAATTAAAGTCAGAACTAATTCTATCAAAAGGAGGGTTTTTTTTTTTTACACTTTTTGCAGTGTTTGTTAATTTTTGAGAGAGAAAGAGGGTGCCAGCTGGGGAGGAGCAGAGAGAGAGAGGCAGAGGATCCACAACAGGCTTCCTGCTGTCAGGACAGAGCCCGACGTGGGGCTTGAACCCATGAATTGTGAGATCATGCCCTGAGCCGAAGTCAGACACTTAATGGACTGAGCCACCCAGGTGCTCCTCAACAGGAGTTTTTTTGATCATTGTTGAAGATTACCTTATTATTGAATAAGAATTCCTACAGGGTGAATAGGAAAGCAGATATTTCCCCAAAACAATCCTAGAACTTTAATAAAAACTCCTCTAATTGTGAGGATGGGGTCAACCATCTGTAAACGTGTTCCATAACCACAGTTAAATTTATGGGGGGGGGGTCTATATTCCTCTTTTTTTTTTCTATCTTCTTTCATTTCCTGCATCCCATAAATTAGCCGCCTAAAATTCGCAGTTTGAAAATGTTTCCCTCCCAGAATCATTAGGTATGTTGTAGAGTTTCCCCAGCAATCTTTGGATATGTAAGCTGTATCTACACAGCCCTAGAGGTCAAGAAATAACATTGTACACTTGTTCTTTGGAGAATCCTGTCTTTCACACACTTTGCCTTTTCACCCTTCACGCTTGCATCCCCCACAGTAGGTGCAGGGATGCTCACCACCAGCTGCGTGGGCCCTCTCAGCCCACGGTCTCTGAACCAGTCCTGAACCTGGGCTGCCTTCGTGACCTGCTCCAGGTTGTGTGCTTAGAGAGAGACCTGCTAATGCTCTCTGTCCAACTAGCTTTGCTAATCGCTAGGAATAATATTTATTGAATGCTTACTGTGTACCCTGTGTGATGCCAAGGACATTTGTCGCGTTGGGCTCTCTAAAATTATTCCCATTTTACAGATGAGGAAACAACAAAAATAACATGATTCTGATCCAGCAGGATAGGGAGTAACAACAGCAACTCTGAATGCATCCCTCATCTAATCAGTCCCTCCACAAATTTTGTCTAGATTTCAACCGTCTCACCACCTTCCCTGCTATCACCCAGGACTCTGCCACCACCATCTCTTGCCTGGATTCCCTTACGAGGGAAGGGCCTCCAACTTGGTCTTCTTACTTGTTCCCTTCCCCGTTTTAAAAATCTTTAAATGGGGAAATCCTGGGTGGCTCATTTAGTTAAGCGCTGACTCTTGATTTCAGGTCATGATCTCAAGGTTTGTGAGTTCGAGCCCCACAGGGGGCTCTGTGCTGACCGTGCAGAGCCTGCTTGGGATTCGCTCTCTCGCCTCTCTCTCTGGCCCTACCCGACTTGCTCTCTCTCTTGCAAAATAAATAAACTTAAAAAATTTTTTTTAAATCTTTAAATGTGAAGTGGGGCATATCTCTCTTCTGCTTCCCATCTTCCCTTATAAGAAAAACAGTGTTTACAGGGGCTTATCCAGGCCCCACCCAATCTGACTCTGTCCCTCTCTGAAATCACTATTACTCTGCTCTACCCACATTGCTTCCACACCTCCTGTTTTCTGAGTTTTAGAAAACAGACTAATTCCATTTTAGTGATATACCCAAACAAATAACTTTATTTTTCAGTGTTATTTGGACTCGTGTTGTGCTGTGGATTTGCTTATCCTTTGTCTCTACAACATAAGCTCTACAAGGACAGAAACATTTTTCTTTTTTTCCCAGAAACTATCTTTTAAAATTTACTCTTGTTTCTGGTGTCTAGAACAGTGCCTGGCACATCCTATGTGTTCAAAAATAATTATTGGATTTATGTGTCAACAAGAGGGAGAATAAAAAACAACCCATATGTTTTAGAATCACAACTGGGTTCAAATTCCAGCTCTATCATTTATTATATGTATGTTCTATTATAATGTGTCCATCATCCCCTTGCTGAACGTCAGTTTCACATTCTGCAAAATTGAAATAGAGATACCAATCTCATAGGTTTAGGGGAATATATAGTGATATCACAGATATCAAGGGCTTGGGAAAAATAGGGTTTTAATACATTCTATCTATTTTAAGTCATTTCTCTCCTCTTCCCATTTTCCCTCAAAGATGGAGAGATAGGGATACTTAAGAGCAAAGGGGTATTCACTGAAATCATTCAGTAAATGCTTCTTGAGCAACTACTATGTTGTAGACACTGGAAATGCAAAAATGAATGAGCATGCCCTCAAGGAAATAATTTCAATATAATGATGTTTTTATTAAACCAAGTATAAGATGGGCAGAAATGAAAAGTTCTCCTTATAGAGAACTGTCCTTCATAGAATATGAAAATATTAATCCTGCATTGACCATGATTATCCCATGTACCTGTGAAAACTATTATGTCAAAGTCTTAGCTTTTTACTTTTCAAATATACCTTAAATATATAGCCAAACATTCAGATAAACACAACAATCTTTACCTACTCAGGTTCAATTAGTATCATTTTAGTTTGCAAGGTATTTTTTTCTTCCTACTAAAGCCATATTAACTTTCCAGTTTTAAAACAAATACTAGAAAGACATTATGAAAAAAAGTTTCTTTTTAGGGCTCTTGAATGATTTTTAATCAACAGATGATGGAGTGCTTTGAAGTGGGATGAATTAAAAACAAATTTTATCCATTTGGGGAAAAAACACTTCATTTTAAAATTTTCCACTGCATGTTCATTAAATAGGGAATAATTGTGGCTTAGCACAGTTCTGAAAAGTGAGTATCGATGAAATATAGTGCACACAACAGTTGAATGGTCCCTAAATTGTTATTACTAGCATTTCAATTATTTATGCAGTAAACTGTATAATAGAGCAATAACATTAAAAGATAAATACAGACCTTCACTCCCTGATGTGCTAGTTCTACCTTCAGATCATCTTTATAATTAACCAAAAGTCAGAATTCCAAGTCTCATTGAGAAATATTTCACTTGCGTTTGCATTGTGCCGGCTTCTTCCCTGAATCTCCCTACTGTACTCTACGTCTGATGAAACATTTATTTGAACAAACAAAATACATATGTACAAATAAATACAAATGTCAGGAGCTGACACCCAAATGCAAACACATGTCTTTGCCCATACCCACCATTTGACAGCATGACAGGCTAAAGAGCATTTTGAATGGAAACTACACAGAAAGCTCTGAAAAAAATGACCAGACAAAAACGCTGTAATCAATTTAATGTCTTCAGGAAATACGCTTTTCTCTAAAAGTGTGATGACTCACAGTGGCAGGACAGGTAACAGAGGAATGGATGTCTGGAAGCCACGAATGGCTAGATAGATGCGGAAAACGATGGCCCTTAAGCCTTACCACCTGACCTGGCCCCATGATTGTGGAAGAATTAAGCGCAAGCCTCTGAATGTCCTGCACCTGGATGCCAGGAAACCAATCATCGCCCAACCACTTTGTTGGGCCATTAACAGAGCCTTGAACTCTATCTTTGTCCAAATGAAAGCACAAAGAAAATAATTTTTCATCTGAAGAATCATCTTAAGATCCCCAAATGGAAAGTAAGGGGAGCAGTAAACCTCTTAAACTCCAGTTTGGCGGCTCGAACACAGGGCATTAAGGTAAGAAGGTTATTTATGGCAGAAGGGGAAGGGAGAGAGAATTCCAAAGTGAGAGATGGAAGGACAAAGAGAGGATTTGGGCCCAGCCTGCGTCATCCCCTGCACCCTTCGAACGTGAAAGGAAACATTTTAAGCAGGAACCAGGAGCCACAGATTTCAAAGGCTTTTGCCTCACTTTTTAAAAAAAATTTATTTAAATTCAACTTAGTTAACATACAGTGTAGTATTGGTTTCAGGAGTAGAAGTCAGGGATTCATCACTTAACATAACAACACCCAGTGCTCATTCCAACAAGTGTCCTCCTGAATGCCCATCATCCATTTAGCCTAACCTCCCATCCATAGCCACGCCCCCCCAGCAATCCTTAGTTTGCTGACTGTGTTTAAGAGTGTCTTATGTAAAACCTCACTCCATCACCCAGATAATTCAGGCAGAGTGTACTCATCCACCCAAAAGAGATGATTGCCTCAGAAAGTGTCTGAACTTCCCTGCAAGTAGATGGCTGCAGGACATTTTCTCTGGGGCTGTCTGAAGACCTCACCTTTCAGCTCACACCCGCTCCTCCACCCCTCATCAGGGTCCAGCCTTTTCTCTACGCCTTGGGACCACAATGCTCCCCTGGGACTCCAGATGTGGAGGATGTGCCTTTCTGCCAGCCAGCCTGGCATTTGGGACTCACTTTGCAGATGGATCCCTATCCCTGTTTCTATTTGACTTTCCTTCCCCCAGGTTCAAAGCAGAGAGTAAAGCAAGGAAAAAAGTTCTGTGTTCTCCTTCAGGGCACTGTTCTTCCTGGTTCTCTCAGGAAGAGAGGAACAGGTGAGTCCTGATGGGATTCTTTTGTGTTTCCAGGGCTCCCCTCTAGAATTAATCCCCTCCTAACTCGAGAAGGACTCTTTTTCACCTGCGCCCTGGCAGGAATCCTGATCTTCCCAATTCACAGCTAGGGCCAGCACTTTTTGCTGAATGAAGATCTCCTAGATCCCAACTGGGGGAAGCCTGACTGCTTCTGAGGCAAATGATGGCCTTAATCATTTTCAAAGGTATCGTTTTCACCTGGGAAGGGCCTTGAGGAAGCAACACAGCAGTCCATGCATGTTTATGAGGGAGCCAAGAAAGCTTTTTTCATTCCTGCTATGATGGAAAGGGGAGCTGAAAGCTGGACCTTGGGTAGGTAACCAATTAACCCCAGTCAGAGAGGAAGGAAGGCAGAGGTGCAAAGGGAAGGGCAGAGAGAGTGTGGCAGCAAGTTCCCGCTGGCCTGGCTGTCCCTGGAACAGGGGTGGCAGAAGCCTGGCCCTCAGCCTCTGCCTTAGAGGAAGTTGGAACCAGAAGAGGTGTTCTCTGTCACTTAGCACTGGTTTTGGGGAGAAGGTTGATGAAGGGATCTCAGAACACTCTCACAGATCCTTGATACCGCCCAGTTTCAAACTTGCTTAGCTTCAAATTAATCTTTTGTAACCCAGGGCCAAATATCTAAGGTACGGAATCGGCTGCCATGACCTGATGTTCCCCAACATGGTGAGGATGCCCCTTCTCTGGGTTTCTTGACTTGGCAGGGTAAGAATTATTATAAAATACCCAATGGAAAATGGCTTCTCAGATTCTAGAGGCAGATTCATGCGGTATTTGATTATTCTTTTTTTTTAAACTTTTTTTTAACGTTTTCTGAGAGAGAGAGAGAGAGAGAGCATGCAAGCAGGGAAGGGTCAGAGGGAGGGAGGGAGACACAGAATCCAAGGCAGGCTCCAGCTCTGAGCTAGCTGTCAGCACAGAGCCTGACGCGGGGCTTGAACCCACGAACGATGAGATCATGACCTGAGCCAGCTGGACGCTTAACCAACTGAGCCACCCAGGGGCCCCAAGTATTTGGTTATTCTAATTGCTCCATGGAAGTGGGGGTGGGGGTGGGAAAACTACGGGGTTGAGAAGATGGGACTCCCGGTTCCTAATCCAGCTGACTGGGATTTTGGGACCAGTCTCTTCCCCAAACCAGTGGTTCCCCAACTGTGTTTTTTTTAAGTATGCAATCCTTTTTATAAAGGAAATCTTGTAAGTACCTTTAATATATAAAAACAGATCAAAGCAGGGATGCAGCTATTGAAGGGGATGGGGGACATGGAGTCCTGGAGCTCCCCTCTTTTCTGTCCTTCCCTTGGGTATGTGGTGGTGGTGGTTGTGGGGTGTCTACAGTAACCCTGGGTGCTTTTGGGAGACCCTGGGGCTCTTCAGAACAGTTTGAAAACCAGTAGACTAGATGACCTCTGATGAAACTTTCAATTTTTGAAAACCCTCATGATTTAAAATGTCTTCCTTCTTAAGTGCTCATATTGATAACCAGCATATTTGAGAGCAAATGAGGAATGAGGGAGAAAGGGAAGGAGAAAGCCACCCTTGTAAATTTGGGTCTCACAGGCAGGAGTCCCAGACTGGAAGAATGTCTCAGATGTTTCAGCAGCGTTCAGCATGCTGTGTCACTGTTTGCTTTGGCCTTTCTTGTCTGTGTGAAGCAGCAGGGTAAATGAATGTGCTTCATTTCCTCTGCAACAAGACTGGGTCCCCTGTGTCCCCTCCCCCAGTGAGCAACCAGACGGAGCGGCTAGGGTGTCATGGTGTTGTCAGGGACAGACTGCCAGTAGTACCAAATTAGGAAGAGGACTGACTTGAGGATTCCTGGCCAAGCTGCATCACCGACGCTCAGCCAGCAAAATCAGTGGACGTGTGTGTAATCCTGTATAGACTAAGATGGTACGAGCTCTGCCAACAGTGCAGGAAAAAGGATAATCAAGCGGGACATGGTTCTTTAATAAGTGTAAAACTAAACATCATCAAAATCCTGCAACACAATACCAGGGGCTGGAAGTGGTTAGTGTTGTGATTACAGAAAGGGCATCAGTATAGGATGTCATTTCTCGCAAAGATCCAAGAAAATGTCTAGCAACTCGTTTTTATAAACAAAGCCATAGCACACTGGAGTTATTTCTATTTCAAACATATAGTCACACAGCCTTTATTTAGAACATGGGCAAGGGGATTGGAATGGTATATAAATCTGGGACAGGACTCAGTATTGTATGTTACTTCTCAAAAGAGCAAAATGCAAGACCCATTTTAAACAAATACAGGACTGTTCAGCTCTGAAGTGTTGTTAATCTTTTCATTGAAAGGCGGAGTCGTTAAGTTCCAAATTCTTCCTCCAAAGATCAGATCCAGATTGTCCGGCTAATGAAACAATGGAGTAATTTCTACAAAAACCAGAAAAGAGATGTAGACGGATACTGCAGAACAGATTATTATAGTCATGGACACCAGTAGATTTGACTGGGGCACATGACATGCACAGAGGCACATAGAGTGCGCTTTCTACAAGGAAAATATTAGAAGCAAAACTAATGAACAGAAGACAACATGAATCAAATGTCTTCTCTAGAGCCAACTACTCCCGTGGCTGCTAGGACACAGTTGAGATGTGTGTGTGTATTTGCGCATGTTTAAGTTTCTTTTCCATTCCTGGCATCAGCTGAAGAAGCACAGCTCTGGCTTGTGATTGCCTCAGCATGCTGTTTAGAGTGGTCACAGCCTATTGGGAACAAAAGGTATTCGATCTTCCTTCCTTTCCTGAAGCTCAGGCTACCTAAATGTGACTTCGCCTTGGCTTTGTGGTGTGACACGTGCTAAACAGTTGGAACCGTGAGCAGAACTGAAAATCTATGGTTGCTGGTTCATTGTTGGTGACCATGATTTCCCCCAGGGTAAAAATCTTGCAGCCAAGAATAAGCTACCTTTCCATATGCACGAATGCCCTCTGAATGAGTTCCCTGAGTGTGGAAGGTGGGGAAAGAATACGAAGGAGAGGCCTGTGTTGTAAAAACTCATGACTGGCTCTTTTTCTGTCTTCTCTATTTCTGTAGGTGTGAACCCATATGTAGTAGGAAGAGGAATCAGATATTTCTACTCACATCATCACATGAGCTGATCAGTGGGAGAGGCACAGAGAGTAAGCAGACCACCAACGTGTGCTTTTTGGCACGAGTACATACTTTTCGATGACATTCTAAGTATTAGGTATAGAAATCCCTGGCTTTTTTTACTTGTGTTGGGGCGTTTCTTATGTGCACTGATGAAAACTAGACTGTGCCAAAACCCTTGAGTATTTCCTGTGCCTTTGGGGCACAGGCCATGAGGGGAAGGAATGTGGAATTAAAGGGGGGAAACTCACTTCATGGTGACCTCTGGCAGAACCAAATGGTTCATGAATAAAGTTTTTGATTAATCTTGCACCTCTCTCAAAAAAACAGGGAGACTTTATAGACTGTTTATCGCCAATCATTATGCAACAGACTCTGACTTCCTTGAGGTGCATTGGTTTCAGGAGACATAAATAGGGAAAGGTGAGTTGTCGTGGGCTCAACGGCAAACTAGTCATAAGAAGGGCATGTGAGTGTTCTTCATAAGTGGTATCATAGTGCTATAATGCTGATCTCGAACATTAAGGCCTTGTCTGTCACTCTTGATCAAATGGGACCAAGGAACGTAAGCAGTTGGCTGGTTGGCCATCAGAGAATCTTAGCTCATAGTTGTGCTAAGCCTTACAGGCATCTATCAAATCAACATTTTATTCAAAGGAAAATACTGCTTGCTCCGCAGATGCAACTTCAAAATAGTTCCCCTATAAAACAAAAACATATAAAAAACCCATGGGGCACCTGGCTGGCTCAGTCAGAAGAGCATGCCAGTCTTGATCTTGGGGTTGTGCATTCAAGCCCCACGTTGGGGATTAGCTTAATTAAACACAAAACAAAAAAAATAAACAAAATGTTTCCCCTAAATCGCTATCTCTCTCCAACCAACTTTCTATTCCTTTCTATACAGAAAGGCACAAAACTTATCTTGCCTTTACTGGGCAGAAATGATGCCTCCTCCTCACATGTTGTTATCGTCCAGGTCAGGGTCGTGACAGGAAACCAGTGCTATCCTCAAATTGGGAAACTTGAGGAAAGTTTAATACAGAGACTGCTTATAACAGTGCTTTCAGATTGTAAGGAACCCTTAAGAGATTAGTGCAGCATGTCAGGGCTATTAGTAACTGGGTAAGTACCTCTATCCTGAACAGGTGAGGGGAAGGAGCGCCTGCTGGAACCTGAAAGGAAATGATTGTGTGAAGAGGACCTCAGGTGAGGGGATGTAGAGCTTCAGTGGACAGGCACAGTGGGCTGTCGGGTGATGCCAAGGGAGTCACCCAGGGAAGAGGGAAGAAGCTTTGAGAACGAATACACTGACCTCACTCTCTGCCCTCCTCCTCATCTCCTGCTGGTGTTCTGACTGGCCAAACACAATAGAAGCCAGTAGTAAACCTAGACCAATGCAGGAGTCCTTACGGGTTAGCCTCCCAAGGCTTAGGGCAGGTGGAGAAGGTGGAGGGTGCATCTGGAGGGGCAAACGAGTGCTAACCAGTGTGGTGCGGCCTGAATCCAAACGCATGTCTACTGATGAGGTATTGACCTTGGACAGATTATTTAATTTATCTTAGCCCTCCCTCTGAGGAGACAGCTATTTACATATCCTGCTCCACAGCCCCAATACTCATTCCAACTCCAATAAAAGGAGATGTTAAGGTTATGATTTCATAAATAGGAAGACCTTAAATGACATTCATATTTACACTACTTACCAAAATATTTTAACTCCATGTACGTGTATATTTTATTGCCCAAGTATTTTATACTGTTATTTACTGTGACTACAAAATGTTTAGCAGCTTTATTGAGATACAATTGAAATGCAGTAAAATGCACACACTTAAAGTATATAACTTGTTAACACTGGCATATGTAGACACCCATGATACCATCATTACATTAAGATAACTAACCCATACCTAGTGCCTCTAAAAGTTTCCACATGCATCATTATAATCCCTTCCTCTGATCTTCTCCATCCCCTGTCACCCCTTATTGATAAGCTTTCTATTATTATACATTAGCTTTCATTTATTGGATTTTTTTATAAGCAGAGTCATATGTATGCTTTTAAAAATCTGGTTTCTTTTAGCATAATTAATTTTGTAATTTATTCATGTAATTTATCGATTGATATTTTATTCCTTTATAATGCTGAGTACTATTCCATTCTGTAAATATACCACATTTTCTTTATCCATTTATTTATCCATCCAGATGGGTATTGGTTTGTTTGTTTGTTTTCCAGATTTTGACTGTTAAGAAATTCATAGGGGCATATGCTTTCATATGCTCCTTGGTGAGCAGAAGGGCTATGTCCTGCGGTAGGAATATGTTAACTTTTGGGGAAACTGCCAAAATCTTTTCCAAACTGGTTGCACCATTTTACATTTCCAAAAGCGGAATATTAGAATTCCAGTTCTATAGTAGCAGTTCCTCAAAAGAGTAAAAATAGAATTCCTGTATAATCCAGCATTGCCACTTTTGGGTATATGTTAAAAACAATTGAAAGCAAGACATAAAGCATATTTGCTAATGTTCATTAGCAGCATTGTTTGCAATACCCAAAGGTGGAAACAACCCAAGTGTCTATCATTGATTAAATGAATAAACAAAATATGAGTATAAAGTGCAATGGAATATTATTCAGCTTTTAAAAAGAAGGAAGTTCTGACATTCTGACGTAGGTGACAATATGGATGACTCTTGAGCACATTCCGCTAAGTGCCAGTCACAAAAAAGACAAATACTCTATGATTCCACTTACATAAGGTACTTAGAATAATCAAACTCATAGGGACCCAAAGTAAAATAGTAGTTGCCAGAGTCTGGGAAGACAGAGGAATGAGGAGTTGTTTAATGGGTATATAGAGCTTCAAATTTGCAAGATGAAAAGTATCATAGAGATGGGTGGTGGTGATGGTTACATAAAGAAGTGATATATTGAACATTACTGAACTGTATACTGAAAAGAGTTAAGATGGGGCACCTGGGTGGGTAGCTCAGTCAGTTAAGCATCTGGCTCTTGTTTTCGGCTCAGACCATGATCTCAAAGTTTGTGAGATGGAGGCCCCCCCCCCCCCCATCTTGTTCTGTACTGTCAGCACAGAGCCTGTTTGGGATTCTCTCTCTCCCTCTTTTTCTGCCCCTCCCCTGCTTGTGCACTCATGCATGCTCTCTTTCTCTCAAAATAAACACTAAAAAATTAGTTGAGATGGTAAATTTTATGTTATGTATATTTTACCACAATAAAAGTTAATATATAAAAATATATAATTTAAGTTTAAAAAGTTGAAGAGAATTGGGGCACCTGGGTGGCTCAGTCCCTTAAGCGTCCAAATCTTGATTTTGCCTCAGGTCATGATCTCGCTTTTGTGGGTTGGAGCCCTGTATCAGATTCTGTACTGACTGCAGAGCCTGCTAGGGATTTTCTCTCTCCCTGCTCCCCTCTGTCCCTCTCCTGTTCTTTCTTTCTCTCAAAAAAAAAAAAATAATAATAATAATAAATAAATTAAGTAATTTAAAATTTTTTAAACATTTGCAGAAAAAATGAGTAGGCAGAGCTCTAAGAGGAAAACCTGCATCACTAAAGGACTTGGTCACTTGGTAAATTGATGGTATTTGGATTGAATCTTCAGGTTTCAAGTTTCTTTAGGTTGTAGAACATAGTGTACACACCCACAAAAGCTGAGACTATGGCAAGAATACTAAGGAAAAAACAAAACATGTCAATCAGCAGGACTTTTTGGGGTATTCTAAGAAAGTAACACAAAATAACAATGTCCAAAAGTCAGTAAAGATGAACTAACAGAGATAAAAAACAAACAGAAACAAAACCCCCAAACACTACACCTTTAACTACTGTTTTTCCCTCAGTGTGTTTTACCAGGTCCTGTTCTCCTACCTAACTCTTGATGTTGTTTGTTTAACCTCTACAGTTAGTTCCCTCTTTTCACCCTACTACGCTTCAGTGGCAAAGAGCAACCTCACCTCCCACCATACCACACACACACACACACACACACACACACACACACACACACACTTTCTATTCCTGGCGGTCCCCCAAACATGAACAGTAGTTTCATGATTTATTTGCAGATACTGTTCCCTCCATCAGGAATGCTCTTCCCCATGGGGCGCCCGGGTGGCTTAGTCGGTTAAGCGTCCGACTTGCGCTCAGGTCATGATCTCGCGGTTCGTGGGTTCGAGCCCCGTGTCGGGCTCTGTGCTGACTGCCAGCTCAGAGCCTGGAGCCTGTTTCGGAGTCTGTGACTCCCTCTCTCTCTGACCCTCCCCTGCTCATGCTGTCTCTCTCTCTCCTAGAAATAAATAAAACATTAAAAAAAAAAAAAAAAAAAAGGAATGCTCTTCCCCATTCTATCTACCTGGTGATCCAGATGGTCCTTCTACATGAAACTGAAACATCTCCTTTTCTGTGAAGAGTATCTTCTGGTTATATAACTAATGTTGTATAAGAAACTGTACTTCTGGAAAATATTTACAGAGTTTTAAAAAAATGTTTATTTATTTATTTTGAGAGAGGCAGTGCACCAGTGAGTGGGGGAGGAGCAGAGGGAGAGAGAGAGAATCCCAAGCTGGCTCCACACTGTCAGCACAGAAACCAACGTGGGGCTCGATCCCAGGAACTGTGAGATCATGACAAGCAGACTCTGAGTTGACAGCAGCAAGCCTGATATGGGGCTTGAACTCACAAACTGTGAGATCATGACCTGAGCTGAAGTCAGCCACTCCACCAACTGAGCCACCAAGGCCCTCCTGTTTAGAAGATTTTAAAAGATTTTTCTCAGAAGAAGATAAAGTGCCATTTAAAATCATTGCCCCTCAACAATGCAGGCAAATATATGTACAGTGGAAAAGGTCACTTAAAAACCTAATAGTTCACACACACCATGAGAATTAATACAAGAAACTTTGGGGGCACCTGGGTGGCTCAGTCAGTTAAATGTCTGACTTGGGTTCAGATCATAATCTGTGCCACATTGGGCTCTCTGCTGTTAGCACAGAGCCTGTTTGGGATCCTCTGTCCCCTCTCTCTGCCCCCCTCTCTCAAAAACAAACAAAACAAAGCCATCCATCCAAAATGGTTAGCATTTAAAAAAATAGAAGACACTCTGTTAATGGATTAGTGCTATTTAAAAGAATAATGTTTGGACACTAAAAAATCAGCTATGCATTCTAGAACAAAATGAAACGCCCATGAAGAGAAATGGAAAATCAGAAGACCCAAGTGCTAATGTAGAAAATATAAGACTACCTTGAATTCATTTTTAACACCTCATATTCAATATCATTCTTATGAAATGTGTAATTTGGCTTATCCAATTTGGTCATAATACTAGCCTAAAAGAATAAAAAATTCTCAATGGCCAGATTTGGAAGATGAAGTTGCGGGAACATAGCCAAATAATGATACATGAAGTATTTTGTTGCTTTGCATTTAATGTGTTCTCAATTTTTAAAAAAATTTATTCTTCCCACTGTGCCTTACCCCAGATCCAGCTGGTTTATTCCCAGGGTGTAACTATATTAGAGCACTCTTACTTGGGTGTGGTTTTCTTTCTCTGGAAGAACTTCAAAAGTAACAGGCAGTAGGAGCCTGGGGTTGAATCTTTTCGTAACCATGACACCTTGGCACAAAGAGACTTAAGCAGCTACAACTTTTAGCAGAATAAGAATTAGCAGTTATTTAAGGAGCGGTTAGCACAAAGATTGATGACAGCATTTTGGGAATCCTGGCTGAGTAGTTAGAATACTGTTATTTAGAAGACAAATATTATTAAAGCCTTCGGCCTTGGCCCCAAATAAAATTAGTAAGAAGTTTACTATCATCAGTAGAACTACTTGTAAGAGCCAGGTATTGTACCTCTCTTATCTCATTTAGTCCTCCAAATTTCTGTAAGTGGATATTGTTATTCTCTTTTTTTTTTTTTTTAATTTTTTTTTAATTTTTTTTTTAATTTATTTCTAGGAGAGAGAGAGAGACAGCGTGAGCAGGGGAGGGTCAGAGAGAGAGGGAATCACAGACTCTGAAACAGGCTCCAGGCTCCGAGCTGACAGTCAACACAGAGCCCGACGCGGGGCTCGAACCCACCAACCGCGAGATCATGACCTAAGTGAAAGTCGGACGCTCAACCGACTAAGCCACCCAGGCGCCCCTGTTATTCTCTTTTTGAAGGAAAGCAGACTAAGGCTCAAGAAGCTTAAGTGAGTTATCCCAATTCGTCCGAAGGGTAGTTTTAACCAAGGCTCTTCGGTTCTAGTGTTCTTCTGCTTTATTATGATGGTTCATCCTCTCTGTCTATTGGAGGTCCTGTGAATTTGAGTGACTTTTTAAAGCTCCCATGGTGAATGAGATGTTTAGTGGGGTGTGATAACACTCATTTAACTAAGGTGTGAGGGTTTTAATAAGTTAATCCTGTCAGGAATACAGTACAGTATTTATATTTCAAAAGGCAAACATTGGGAATTGGCAATGTTGAACACAAAATGATTTATAATGATTAGTGAGTTTCGTTCACTGAAGAGCTATTCCTGAGGGAAACCAAAGGACCTTATAAGGAGTCCTCAAATTATACAAGAGAGGCAGATTAGGCTGTGTCTTCCCTTCCTTTCCCTTCCCTTTGCTTGTTCCATTCTTCATCTATGGCTTCTCTACTTCTCAATAAACTATCAACTTCACATAAGTATTGCTTCAAAACAAAGTATTTTAGTTCCTAAAAATTTCCTCAGTTTTTAATTGATTAGAAGCATTAAAATCATAGGGGATTTTTAAAACTATGTTTCTGAATAGGCATAGTTTAAAATTTTAGGTAGGAATCTCTCCTGGTTTTCTCTTTATTCTCAGGGCACACAAAATCTGGAAGTTAATGTCTGGGGATGTCTTCTAACAAATATGTGGGTGAGAAGTAGGCCTGGATTGGCAGTGGGAATTCTCCTGTCTTTCCTTCAATTCAGGGAAATGATCACTTATTATTTACCATCATTTATTATTCTTTTGCATTATATCTTCCCTCCCATTTTCTTATTTCAGTCTTTTAGGAGCATCCTTGAGATGGATATAGAATTTTTGGCCCTATTAACTTCTTTTTTTCTGGTCCCCTTTCATTGAGATATACTTGACATATAGCAATAGTTTAAGATGTACAACATAATGATCTGATATATGTATATATTTCAAAATGATTACCACAATAAGATTAATTAAAAAACATCACCGCACTGAAAGACATGTACTCTAAAAACCATAAAATATTGATGCAAAAAATTCAAGATGATGCCAAAAAAAAAAAAAGGAAAAACATTCCATGCTCATGGATTGGAAGAACAAATATTGCTAAAATGTCTATACTACTCAAAGCAGTCTACAGATTTAATATGATCCCTGTGAAAATGCTAACAGTATTTTTTCACAGAACTAGAACAAACAATCCTAAAATTTGTATGGAATCACAAAAGACCCCAATAGCCAAAGTAGTCTTGAAAAATAAAAGCAAGGAGTGCCTGGGTGGCTCAGTTGGTTAAGCACCCTGACTCTTAATTTTGGCTCAGGTCATGATTTCGCAGTTTGTTGGATCGAGTCCCACGTCGGACTCTGTGCTGACAGCATGGAGCCTGCTGGGATTCTCTCTCCCTTCTCTCTCTGCCCCTTCCCCACACGTGTGTGTGTGTGTGTGCATGAGCACACATGCATTCTCTCTCAAATAAGCATTTAAGAAAGCAAAGCTGGAGGCATCCCAATTCTGGACTTTAAGTTATATTTCAGAGCCATAGTAATCAAAATAGTATGGTACTGGCAAAAAAAAATAGATACATAGGTCAAAATAACAGAATTGAAAATCCAGAAGCAAACCCACAATTATATGGTCAATTAATCTTCCATAAAGGAAGAAAGACTATCTAATGGGTAAAAGATAATCTCTTCAATAAATGGTGGTGGAAAAACTGGACAACAACATGCAAAAGAATGAGATGGGACCATTCTCTTTCACTATAAACTAAAATAAACTGAAACAGGATTAAAAACCTAAATGTGAGACCTAAAACCATAAAAGCCCTTGCAGAAAGCACAGGCAGTGATTTCTCTGACATGAACCATAGCAACTCTTTTCTAGATAGATCTGAGGTAAGGGAAAGAAAAGCAAAAATAAACTATTGAGACTACATCAAAATAAAAAAGCTTCTGCCGGGGCTCCTGGGTGGCTCAGTCAGTTAAGCGTCCGACTTCGGCTCAGGCCATGATCTCACAGTTCATGGGTTCGAGCCTCGTGTCGGGCTCTGTGCTGACAGCTAGCTCAGAGCCTGGAGCCTGTTTCAGATTCTGTGTCTCCCTCTCTCTCTGACCCTCCCCTAATTATGCTGTCTCTCTCTCAGAAATAAATAAAAAACATTAAAAAATAAAAAAGAAGCTTCATCTTTGAAGAAAAAAAAAGCTGCACAGCAAAGGAAACAACCAACTAAACTTAAAGGCAGCCTAAGGAATGGTAGAAGATATTTGCAAATGACCTATCCTATAAAAGGTTAGTGTCCAAAATATATAAAGAATTTATAAAACTCACCATCTCAAAAATGAATAATCTAATTAAAAATGTGCAGAAGACACAAATAGACATTTTCTCTAGAGAACACCTACAGATGGCCAATAGACACATGAAAAGATGCTCACCATTGCTTATCACAGGGAGAATCAAATCAAAACTACAATGAGATACCACCTTAACACTTGTCAGAATGGCCAAAATCAGCAAACCAAGAAACAAAACATGTTGGCAAGGATGTGGTGGAAGGGGAACCCTCATGCACTGTTGGTGAGAATGCAAACTAGTGCAGCCAGTGTGGAAAACAGTACGGAGGTTCCTCAAAACGTTAAAAATAGAACTACCTTATGATCCAGCAATGGAACTACTAGATATTTACCCAAAGAATACAAAAATACTAATTCAAAGGGATATATGCATTCTGATGTTTACAGCAACATTATTTACAATAGCCAAATTCTGGAAACAGTCCAGGTGTCCATCAGTTAATGAATGGATGAGGAAGATCTGGTGTGTATACATACAATGAAATATTATTCCACCACAAAAAAGAATGAAATCTTTCTATTTGCAACAACAGATAGAACTAAAGAGTATTATGCTAAGAGAAATAAGCTAGAGAAAGACAAATACTGTATTATTTCACTCATGTGGAATTTAAGAAATAAAACAAATGAGCATATGGGGGAAAAGAGGGGAGAGAGGCAAACCAAGAAACCAACTAATAAAGAGCAAACTGATGGTTACCAGAAGGGAGGGAGGTGGGAAGATGGGTGAAATAGGTGATGAGGATTAAGGAGTGCACTAGCTGTGGTGAGAACAGGGTGATACATGGAAGTGTTGACACTAATAATACACTGTATGTGAGTTAACTAACTGGAATTTAAATAAGAACTTGAAACCAAAAAAATAAAGAAGATGTGGTGTGTATATATATATATGTCTATATATATATATGTATATATATATGCACCATGGAGTATTATTCAGTCATAAAAAAAAAAATGAAATCTTGCCATTTGCAACAGCATGGATGGAGCTAAAGAGTATAATAATAAGTGAAATTAGTCAGAGGGGTACCTGGCTGGCTCAGTTGGTAAAGTATATGACTCTTGATCTTGGGGTCATGAGTTTGAGTCCCACACTGAAGGTAGAGTTTGCTTAAAGAAATAGATGATAGATAAATAATGCATGATTTCACTCATATGTGGAATTTAATAAAGGAAACAAATGATCAAAGAAAAAAGAGAGGGAAGCTAAGAAACAGACTTTTAACTGTAGAGAACAAACTGATGGTTACTAGAGGGGAGGTGGGTGGGGGGATGGGTGAAATGGGCGATAGGGATTAAAGAGTACACTTAACATGATGAGCATTGAGTGATATATAGAATTGTTGAGTCGTTATATTGTACACCTGAAACTAATATAGCACTCTATGTTAACTGTACTGGAATTAAAATTTAAAAATTAATAAATACAAATCTCATATAGTTATATAAATTTTTTTCATGCAACAAGAACTTTTAATATCTAGTGTCTTAGCAACTTTTCAATATAAAATACAGTATTCTTAACTATAGACTTCATGGTGGACATTTCACCCCTATAATTTTTTATCTTCTAACTGGAAGATTGTACTTTTGACCACCTTCACACATTCCTCCAACTCCCACCCCTGGCAACTACCAATCTGTTCTGTTTCTATGAATTTGGATTTTCAAAAAATGTTTATTTATTTATTGAGAGAGAGAGAGAGAGAGAGAGAGGAGAGAGAAAAAGTCCCGAGTAGACTCTGTACTGTCAGTGCAGAGCCCGACATGGGGCTCGATTCAACAAACTGTGAGATCATGACCTGAGTCAAAATCAGGAGTCAGAGCCTCAACCAACTGAGCCACCCAGGCACCACTGGGTTTTGTTTTGTTTTAGATTCCACATAAAAGTGACATTATAATATTTGCCTTTCTTGAACCTGACTTATTTTATCTTAATGCCCTCAAGGTCCATAAATGTTTTCAAAAAAATGGCAAGATTTTCTTCTTTTTTATGGCTGAATATTATTCCTTTGCATGTGTGTATATCACATTTCTCTTTCCATTTATCCATTGATGGATACTTAGGCTGTTTTCATGTCTTGGCTATTGTAAATAATGCTGCCATGAACATGGGGGTGCAAATATCTCTTCAATATAGGGATTCCACTATATTGGAATTCTAGAAGTGGAATTCTAGATCATATGATAGTTCTATTTTCAATTGTTTGAGGAACACACATAGTGTTTTCCATAATATACCAATTTACATTCCCCACCAATAATGCATGAGGATTCCCTTTTCTCCATATCCTTGCCAACACTTATTTGTTGTCTTTTTAATGGTAGCCATTCTATCAGCTATGAGGTGATATTTCACTGTGGTTTTAATTCACATTTCCCTGATTATTAGTGATGGTGAACACCTTTTTATGTACTTGCTATCCATTTTATGTATTCTTTAAAAAAAAGTCTATTAAGTTTCTCTGCCCATTTTTAAATTGTAAATATTTACTTTTTGCTATTGAGTTTTAGAACTTCTTTATACATTTTAACATTAACTCATCAGAAGAATTTTCTTACATTCTGTAGTTTGCCTTTTCATTCTGTTGATGGTTTCTTTTGCTGTGAAGAAGCTCTTTGGTTTTAATACAGTCCCACTTGTTCATTTTTGCTTTTATGGCATTTGCTTTGGTTTCAAATCCAAAGCATTATTGTTAAGATCAATGTCAAAGAAATATTTTCTTCTATGTTTCTATCTATATTTTCTTCCAAGAATTTTATAGTTTCAGGTATTAGGTTCAAGTATTTAATCCATTTTGAGTTGGTTTTTGTAATATTGGGTTCAATGTTGTTCTTTTGCATTTGTCTGTTCTCTTTTCCAAAAACCATTTATTGAAGAGACTATTTTTTTCTCCATTGTATATTCTTGGCTCTTTTGTTATAAATTGACCACTATGCCTGGGTTTATTTATGGGCTCTCTATTCTATTGACCTGTGTCTATTTTTACTTCAATACGATACTATTTTGTTTTTTTTTTTTAATAGTTTATTGTCAAATTAGTTTCCACATAACACTCAGTGCTCATCCCCACAAGTGTCCTNTACCATACTATTTTGATTACTATACCTTCATAATATGGTTTGAAATCAGGAAATGTGATATTTCTAGCTTTGTTTTTGTTTCTTTCCCCTCAAGATTGCTTTGGCTATTTTGGGTCCTTTGTGACTCCATACAAATTTTAGTATTGTTTGTTCTATTTATGAAGAAAATGCCATTAGAATTTTGATAAGGATTGCATTTAATTTGCAGACCATTTTGGGTAGTATGGACATCTTAACAATATAAATTCTTTCAATCCATAAACAAAGAATAACTTTCCATTTATTTGTGTCTTCTTAAATCTCTTTCATCAGTATTTTGTACTTTCTAGTGTAAAAATCTTTCCCTTACTGGGTTACATACTATTCTTTTTGATGCAATTGTAAATAAGATTATTTTCTTCATTTCTCTTTCTGACAGTTGATTGTTAGCGTATAGCAACACAACTCATTTCTGTATACTGATTTTGTATACTGTAATCTTTACTGAATTTAGTAATTCTAACAGTTTTATTGGTGGAGTTTTTAGAGTTTTCTGTATATTACATCTTGTCATCTGCAAATAGAGACATTTTTATTTCTTCCCTTTTTTTTGAAAGTTTATTTATTTTTTTGGGGGGGGAAGAGTGGCACAGAGAGAGATAATGGTAGGCTCCGCACTGACAGCAGAGAGCCCAACACAGAGCTCAAACCCACAAACCATGAGATCATGACCTGAGCCAAAGTCATTCAACCAACTGAGCCACCCAGGAGCCCAAAATTCTTCCTTTTTGATTTGGATACCTTTTATTTCTTTTCTTGCCTAGTCGCTCTGGCTAGGACTTACAGTACTGTATTGAATAAAAGTGGTGAGAGTGGGCATTCTTGTCTTTTTTCTGTTATTAGAGCAAATGATGTCAGTGTTTCATTGTTGAGTATGATATTAGCATATATGTTATATATGGCCTTTATTATGTTGAGATCTATTCCTTCTATAGCCACTTTGAGAGTTTTTATCATTAATTGATGATGAATTTTTTCAAATGCTATTTCTGTATCTATTGAAATGATCATGTGATTTTTATCTTTTATTTTGTTAATGTGGTATAGCACATTGATTGATTTGTGAATGTTGAAACATCCCTGAATCCCTGGAATTTGATCACCATGTATAATCCTTTTAATGTATTGTTGACTTTGGTTTGGTAATATTTTGTTGAAGATATTTGCATCTATGTTCATCAGGGATATTGTCCTGTAATTTTCTTTTCCTATACTGTCCTTCTCTGGTTTTGATATCAGAATGCTGCACTCATAAAGTATTTTGGTGATATCAGAATGCTGCACTTCATAAAGTATGAAGTGTTATATCATATTTTTTGGAAGAGTTTGAGAAGAATTGGTATTAGTTGGTATTAATTTGTCCTTAAGTGTTTGGTAGAATTCACAAGTGAAGCCATTTGCTCCTGGACTGTCTTTTGTTGGGAGGTTTTTGATTACTGATTCAATCTCCTTACTACTAATTGTTCTGTTCACATTTTCTATTTCTTCATGATTCTGTCTCAGTGGGTTGTATGTTTCTAGGAATCTGTTTACTTATTCTAGATTGTTCATTTTGTTGGCTTATAGCTATTAATAGACTACTATGATTGTTTATATTTCTGTGGCATCAGTTGTAATGTTTGTTTTTTCATATCCATTTTCATTTGAGTCATCTCTCCTTTTTTTCCTGGTACGTCTACCTAAAGCCTTGTCTATTTGGTTTGTCTTTTAACAATACAGCTTTTAGTCTCATTGGTCATTAATCTTTTATGTTGTATTTTTTGTATCTTTTAAAATTTATTTCTCCTTGAGATCACTTATTTCTTTTCTTCTAATGACTTTGGGCTTGGTTTGTTCTTTTTCAAGTTTCTTGAGGTATAAAGTTAGATTATTTATTTGATCTTTGCTTTTTCCATAATGTAGATGTTTATTGCTATGAATTTCCCTCTTAGAACTGCCTTTGCTTCATCCCATAGGTTTTGGTTGTTATATTTCTATTTTCATTGGCCCGAAGATATTTCTTGATTTCACTCTTGCTTTCTTCTTTGACCTATTTGTTGGTCAGTATCCTATTGTTTTATCTGTACATATTCATGAATTTTCCAGTTTTATTCTTGTAATAATTTCTCATTTCATACAATTGTGGTTAGAAAAGACGCTTGATATTATTTTACTCCTCTTAAATTTATTAAGATTGTTTTATGGCCTAACATATGATCTATCCTAAGGAATGTTCCACATGTGCTTGAGAAGAATATGTATTCTGCTGCTGTTGGATGGAATATTCTGTAAATGTCTAAGTCCATTTGGTCTAACGTGTCATTTAAATCCAATGTTTCCTTATTGATTTTCATCTCCCAATTATAGAATGATTAGTAGTGCTATCACAGTTTGAAGCTACAGTCTCTCTCTAGAGCCTGTGATAGAATATACAATAGCTTTTATGATCTTTGGCCCCTGGTGGTACTTCCACAATTATGGTAGGCTTCATGGAAAAAGACATTTTACAGATCTAATTAAGTTTTCTAATCAGCTAATCTTAAAAGGGAGATTATTTGAGTGGGTCTATTATAATCATACACACCCTTTTTTTAAAACATTTTTTAAAAAAGTTTATTTATATTTTTTGAGAGACAGAATGTGCTCATGTGAACAGGGGAGGGAGAGAGAAAGGGAGAAAGAGAGTCCCAAGCAGGGTATGCACTGTCAGCACAGATACTAATGTGGGGCTTAATCTCATAAGCTGTGAGATCATGACCTGAGCCGAGATCAAGAGTCGGATGCTTAACCAACTGAGCCACCCAAGTACCCCTCTTATAAACCCTTTAAAGATAGAAGGGTTTTCTGGCAGGTGACAGAAGAAGTCATAGAGATTCAGAATGTGAAGAGCACTCTGTATACCACTGTTTTGCTTTAAGGATGGAGGGATCCACATGAAAAAGGATGTGGTGACCTGGAGGAACTGACAGCAATATCTTGCTAGTAGCAAGAAAATAGGGACCAGGAAAGAGGTAAATTGTCCCAAACTGGATGAACTTGGAGGGGAATTCCTCCCCAGTCTTCTAGCTGACACCCTGATTCTTGTGAGACTCTGAGCAAAGAAGTTGAGCTATCCTGGACCTCTGACTTGCACAACTATAAGCTAATGGGTATTGTTTAAGACACTAAATCTGAAAAATTTGTTATGCAGCATGGAAAACTGATACATGGCCCATGTTATTAACCTGGAAATTACAAAGTCCTCTCTTTCCTTAAAATCCCATATGAAGTGTTCCTTACCGCATCTTGTTCACTCTCCTTTGGGCTTTTTCTGGTTTTCTGAATTCCAACCATGGTGGCCCTTTTTCAATTGTTGATGTACTTCATTCCTTCTTTGCTCAGGTCTAATGTATGTGCTGCCTCCTCTGTCTGGAAAGTTCTACGAACCTACTCCCTCCTCCTAGCTAAGTTCTTTTTATCCTTCAGAATAGAGTTAAAACACCACTTCCCCAGGGGAAAAACTTCTCTGATGCCTCAGACTAGGCTGAATGCTTTCATATGACCCTCTATTTTGGCTTTCTTAGCTCTTGCACCATTTGTAAATATACCTGTATGATTTCTTTTGATAAATGTCTCAGTTGGTCTCCCTTCTACTCTCAATCACAGCATCCTGTTCACAACCATCAAAACAACTTTCTCAATTTTTATTTTTATATTTAGTCATTTGCTTTCTTCTTTATTGTAAATCCTCCCAACTTAGACTCTAAGTTTGTTGAGGACAAGCACCAAGCACATGTGTTCACCATTGCATCCTCTGTGATTAACCCACTACCAACCCTGAGCTGGCATTGGGGAACCTATTTTAATCAGTGAATGAGAAAATTGAGAAGCATGCAGAGAGATCCTAATCTCTCTTTTCTCTCTGTCTCTGTCTTCTCTTTCTCTCTTCCTCTCTCTGTCTGTCTCTGTCTCTCTATCTCTCTGTCTCTCTCTCTGTCACACACACACTGAGTTACACACCCTACACACTGTTCCCAACTCTATTATGGAGCCAAGTATGGTTTCATTTGCGCATTCACTCTTTGCTTTGCATTGTTTTTATGCCAATTAGGAACTGTTTTTTAAAGTTGGCTACAAGTGGTTAAAACAATAAGACAACTTACTGGATTACTGCATGAGATATCTGAATCATGCTCACTTTATTTCAACCATCTAGTCTTTTACAAAACCAACAGGTTGCCTTTTAAAGCATTTAGAAAAGTGATGAAAATTGTGACCATGGGGGAAATCTTAAAGAAGATAAAATAGACTGGAAACTAGGAACACTGAGTATGAACTTTAGCTGGGCTGGAACTATTATTAACCTCTCAGAGTCTATGTGTTGAATGAACATTTGAGACTAGATGTATATGAGATTCATTTTAAAATCTAATTTTCCAAAGTTGTATACCCAAAACTGCTTAATTTGGCAATACTATTTTAAACTTACTGTTTCATGGAAGTAACGTGTATGTGATTAAAAAACAATCAGTAAGACTAATAACCTTTATAGGCCTATCTCACTTAATAGTAAGGAATGGATGATTCCTTACTATGCCAATACAACAATGTTGGCGTTAAGGGTGAATTTTTACTAAGTCACTCTGCTTTTCCTTCATCTGTACTAGCCACTTGTATATATGACTCACTAGAAACAGTATCTCAAACAACATTAATGCTAATACTAGAATATTGATACATGCCAACTGTGTAGAAATAAAAACAAGACACAATAAAATGAACACATACACAATAATTTTTTTCACATCAATGGTCATGGCTTAGAGAATTTTCAGTTCCTTAAGCTCTATCTAGATGGCCTTTTTTGTCCTACCAATCTCAAATTAGCTTACCACATACTACTTTAACCCAAACTAACTCTTCACGTTTTCCCATAACAAACATTTTTCCTGAATATCTTGCTCAGCTTTCTCTAGTGATCTCAGCACAGTTGGAGACTTTAAGTATTCAGTCATGTATCTGACAGCCATTTATTGAGTTTCCACTTTTTTATCAAACAGGAGAAGACAGGAGGACATTAGAAGGAACTGCTTACTAACATTGTCATAATGACCCTTTATACAGAATGTATTCTGAGACTTACTGCTATCTTCCACCAAGCTAATGTCTGACAGTTACCAAGAAATGTGTAAATTTATAAATATTGTTACAATTCCAACATTAGCCCAACTCCTGAAGTTCATAAGGGGGACACTAAGGATTCTGGGAAAGGAATCCACGAATTCCATGGAGTAGGGGAGTTAGGGAGTAGCTTCTGTTAGCAGTATATGCTATATGCCTTGTTATTGGACACACAGACATTACCTATAACTTGTGCTGTCCTAATCCTGATGAAGTAAGTACGAATGAATGGAGATGGAAGAGCATGATCAAAGCCTTGATGCAGTGGGAGGATCTGACTGAAAAGAACGAGTCTGATGTGGAGAATAAGGGTGGAAATGTGGCAAAAAGGGCACCCTGCATAAACTCGTTGAGCCTTTCTCCCTTCCTCTGCCCTTAAGTAAATAGTACCCCTGCATTTCAGTATTTGCATTCCAAAAGAGTAATTTGAAAGAATGTTTTGAGATGCATATGTGTGTGCGAGTATAAGTATAAAAGTGACTATATATTGCTATAGATGTCAAGGAATTTCTTCAAGGAATTGAAAATTGCAGGCTATAATCAGTCTGCAGGCTGTTTTTTTCCACATGACAATACAGTTGCTTTTAATTCATTGATTATTATTTCTTTGTAGTGGCTATACCTCAGTTGATTTTAGAGGAAAATTATTTAAGTGAATATATGTCCATTTTTATATTTATCTTCACTTAAATGAAATCTGTTTTTTTGTTTATTAATTTATTTTGAGAGAGAGAGCGCAAGTGTAAGTAGAGGAGGGGCAGAGAGAGAGAAAGAGAGAGAGAACCCCCAGTCTCCACACCCAGCACAGAGCCCAACACGGGACTGGATCCCACAACTGTGAGATCATGACCTGAGCAGAAATCAAGAGTCAGACGCTAAACTGACTGAGCCACCCAGGCACTCTGAAACCTGTTAAGTTTACTACATCTTTTTCCATCCTTACACCAAACTCCTTTCTTAAACAGTGTAGAATTTTTTGGAAAGCGTTAAACTTATACTTAGCCTGTAAGAATTACTTATCTCAAGTTTACATGGAGAAGAATGTAATTTTAAGAAGTTCAGAAGGTTTCAAGCCTTTGTTATAAATCAGCAGAGGAAGTGCATTTCTAGTGTATATGATACATAGAAAATAATGTGAAATGGCTTAATTCTGAATTGGAATAGTCACTAGGGCTTATATTCTATAAGGGACTAAGCCCCTATCAATGTTCACTACAGTAGGCTAAACTGAAAAATTATGGTTAACATATGTCCTCTCTAAAGAGAATGTATTAAGGAAGTCTAAGTTTTCTGTTTGGAAATATTTTTAGTCCATATTGAAAACATTAGTTGATATGTACAATTCTAATTAATTAGTATATTCTAATTATTAGTATGTATTCTAGTTTTTCTTTTTAAAAAATTTTTTTAATGTTTATTTTTGAGTGAGAGAGAGAGAGACAGAGCATGAGAGGGGAGGAGCAGAGAGAGAGGGAGACACAGAATCTGAAGCAGGCTCCAGGCTTCGAGCTGTCAGCACAGAGCCCGTCACAGGGCTCAAACTCACAAACTGTGAGATCATGACCTGAGCCGAAGTCGGCGCTCAACTGACTGAGCCACCTAGGCACCCCTAATTTTTCATTTTGAAATAGAGGTAATTCTACAGTAAAAGTAATACATGCATGCTATTAACATTTTTGAGAATATTGAAAATTAAAAGGCAGGCAGCATTGGGGGGAATCCCATGGACTTTTTATATTTGGGTTCAACCGAGCCATTTGACACATCTGAAATTTCATAAAGGCAGCAACAAAGTCCAAAAGGGGTTGTGATTTGCATCATCTGTGAATCACTTGTTGCAAGAAACACTCCTTCAAGGAATTGTAAATTATAGACTACAACCAGACTACATTCTGTTTTCATTTTCTACTTGACAATATGTTATGGCTGATCTTTTCTCAGTATCTGTTATTTTCCTCACTGTTCCTATCCCTCTATTGATTTTAGAGGAATGGTCTTTTGGACATGTGAACAAATGCAAAGAAATATTTGCAAAGTAAAATGCTATAATATACTAGGATGCAGGGACAACATCAGAAACCTTTATGGATTACCTCACTTGGTGCCGTGATTTAATTCACAGAGCTGTTTAACCTGGCATACAGAGCGCTGAAATCTGATGGAAGAGAAAAGTCTAGCACTCCCACAGATTCCAAGTTATTCTCAGAAATGCTTCTCTGTATCTTGGACGTATAGTGAGTCTCCATGGAAAGCCCATGTGTAGATGTCTCTATATTAGCTAATATGCTACTTTAAGGGTCAGGCTGATATAAATCAAGCAAAGTTATTTTTCTTATATGTGAACAATATTTTTTCAGATTTTATTTTCCTTTTGTGTTGGTTTGGTAATAAAACCCAAACACAGTAATTAAGACACAACATTAATAAGTCCCATGGCTAATTTCCCTTCAAAATTCAAAGACATACCAAGAAGAAAATGCACTTTGGATTTTGTCATGTCTCTATCCCCAAAGTAGCTGAACTATGGATTTTTAAACTGTCTTATGGAAATAACTGACTCTAAGCTAAAGATGTTGTTGGCTAAATTCTGTCCCAAGTCCTTTTTTTAAACTACTGAGTTTATAACTACCAAAAACAAAGAGTAATAAGGAAAGTGCTGACAACGGTATAATTTACAAGAGTGGCGTTTGGGGGCTTTTTAAACTACAACATCGTTGGGAATTAAGAATCTTGGGTTCGTTCGTCAGTATTGCTACAGACTCCCTTTTGTAATTTTGGGTGAGTCACTTGACCTTCTTTGTGGGTTGAATCTCCATGGGTGCCCTCTGAGAGAGAGATGTGGCTTTAAACTAATGAGATAGAAGGTGCTTTGAAGGTGCAGAGTATCGTAGCCTTTCCACGACTCTCTGGTTTTATTTTTCATGAAGATTATTAACATTTGGCAAAGAGTCATTACTTGACAATTTATTATCCTGTTCAAATCCAGGTAGGTTAAAAGTTTAAACTTTTTACACCAAAAGTCAAGTCTCTTGTGCTTTATAGAAACCCCAGATACCACATGGTTAAAAAAAAAAAAAAGATCATGAATTTCATTTGAAAAGCCTCTTTTCTGGCACATAGGCTCTGCATTATAATGAAATATTCCATTGAAACGTCTGCTCTGGCACTGTGAACGGAGAAAAGTCTTGTGTTTGTATACTCTGTGAAGTTGAACAACAATTTCCAACATATGTTAGGAGAGGCTGCCCTCTTTGGAGATGGGAAAATGGATAGCTCCAGAGGGAAAAGGAAACCAAGCGCTGAAAAGTTTTTGTTAATCTTTTACTGGTGTAACAGAGCTGGGAACAGAGCAGCCTGTTGGCTGCAGGGAAGGCTGGAGCCCAAAGGCCCAGCCCACAGGAAATGAACGCTGTCCTCCTCAGTGAGGCTACTTAAGCGGAGAGAAAACATTTACAGTACTTGTAATTACGATGGTTTTCGGCACCTAAATTGTCATAAATCACATTTATAAAAGCCATCTTCACATCAGTCAGATTTTGAAAGCTGCAAAATATATTCAGCTGGTGGGTAGTTTGAAATGGTGGTACATATGTTTGGAATAAATACATGTTATAATTATGGTTTTTAATACTGGGAGGTTTCTTGTGAGGATTTATACTCACATACTGATGATAATGGAGTACATTGTGAACATAATAAAGTAGTGATGGGTGGTATTTGTTCCGGCATTTCTACAAAATACTGCCTGCAACTCTAAGGGGTATGTTCCTATGTAAATCCCTATACATCAAGATAAAAATATACTTCTCAGTGTATTTCCTGCAGCAAACTACCCAGAGAGAAAATACCTGCATTTTCACAACCAATTCATGGATCTTAAAACATAATTATGTCTTATTGCATTGTTGATCCCAGAGCAGTATTTGAATTAAAAAGGAGTGCCAATAGAATTGGTAGAAAGTAAAAGAGCTCTATTTTATAGCCAAGAGCATGGTGGAGTGAAATCTAGTTTTAATAAAGACTAGTATCATAATAAGCAGATGAGTCTAGCTGGTAATTAGAGTTTTTATTACATATGTATTACCTAACACCAAAGCCAGTCCTCTCAAATAGAAAGTGGAATGGAGAGATGGTAATGGGTTATATAGCTTGGCAGGGTCAAGGAGAAATCTGAATGAACTATTTACACAATTCCGACACATTGGACAACTGTATTCTGGGCTGTGAGGACCTGGCCTGAGATCTCTCTCTATAATAATCTTCCATTCAGTCATTCAATCATTCAACAAATATTTGCTAAACACCTCTTACATGCTAGTTACTAGCATAGCTCCTAGCCCCAGAAATGTGAATAAGTTGGCATCTAGCCTTTGAGGAATTCCTGCTTTTGAGAGAAATAAAGCCATAAACAAAGAATTGCAACACAGCGTATTTTGTGTACTAATAGAGGTATGAATATAATTTCTGCCTTGACATGCACTGTAATGGATGGCATATACTAAGGGCTTGTTGCTGCTGGGGGCTGGTTAGAGATTACAGCAGCCTAGGTAAGGAACTTGTTTAAAATTCAGCTTGGTCACCAGATTCAGAATGAACCTATAGCTCTTGGTTTTGCCTCATTTCCAGAAGCATTTTAAAAATGTGGATCTCTTCTTACGCCTAAGGCAGGGATTCTAAAGGACCCTTTTCCTACTTTGCAAGTTTGTGTCTTGGACAAATAAATGTGATTAGACTGCTGAGTTAACAGCCTGCTCTCGGAATACAAGGCTTCATCACAGTAAAATAGGCAGTAGTAGGGGCCTAACCTCGGACTTCCGCTCAATATGTCAATATGTTTCTACCTCCATATCCCTACCATGTCAGAAAATTCTATTTTCAAGTTTTCATTCCATGTTTTTCATCTCTACCTAGCTGTAAATCAGTTTACCCATTAGTGTGCTTGAACTTCAGATCCTTTCTTTAGAGCAGATTTTGACTCTGAATAAAAGTACAAGGAGTATAAGAGGGAAGAAGGGCATGATGCACACAGGGGAGCCTGTGAAGAGGCACCAGACCGAAGGTTCTGGAGACAAGCCCCACCTTTGTGATTGGCCTGAAGGAGACTTGTGGGTGGGCATGCACTCTTTTTAGGTTGCTGGACTCAAGGCATACTGCGATGTTGTGGGCAATACCCTCTGTTTAGGGTAGTGGAAATCTTCTTCCTTGTTTTTTAAACGAGGTTACAAAGGTGTGCTTTGGGGTAGCATATCTCTTGAACAGCCATTAAAAAATGTATTTTGAGAATCAGTATTGCCAAGCAGTGTGCTAGGACCTGGACATAAAATGGTGAGCAAAACAGGGTATACTCTCGTGAAGTGTATAATCTAGCAGACAAGACGGTGACTAAATACTCTGAGGAAAGGGACCACAACTGCATGACGTAGCAGTCGGAAAAATGCATCATGCAGAACTCTTGTTATGGGGAACCTATTTGACTTATGGCCCATTGCTGCCCTTCTAGATCCATCCCATGTTAGCACCAAAACTATACATCCCCACGACCGTTCCCCTGAGTGAATGAGCTCAGTGGGGTACTAATGCCAACCTATACAATGCCTTACTCTTCAGCTCAGTACCAGAGAATAGAATGGTGGTTGCCAGGGGTTGAGGGGTGGGAGAAATGGGAAAATGTTGGTCAAAGGGTGCAAACTTCCAATTATAAGATGAGTAAGTTTTAGCAATGTAATGTACGCACAGCACAGTGGCTGTAGTTAACAATACGGTATTGTATACCTGAAAGTTCTCACCATAATGACGACAACAACAAGATGGTAATTGTGTGGGTGAAGGATGTGCTAACTAGGCTTATTGTGGTAAATACTTCACAAATGTACGTGTATCAGCTCATCACCCTGTATATCTTAAGTGTACACAAGTGTGATATCCATGATATAAAGCTGGAGTATAAAAATCTAGAGGAGCCTCAGGGGCTTGACTTAAACTTTCTTAGAATTTTGCTGAGGTCTGAGGCCCTGCCTGCCCAACCAGGTCAGACCCTGCATCAAGGTCTGAGGTTCTCCTTACTTCTCTAGCTCACTCCTCTTATCCTTCATCTCTTGCACAGCTAATCCTTTGTGGCTGCTTTTCAGAGGAGCTGACTAACCAGTGGTGTCCTGAGTCATCTGAGAAAACCGGCAGCAAGATGCGAATGGCAGACTGCTCACTCAGCACCCAACAGGCAATACATGCCATCCCGAGTAGCATGTGGGACGCAGATAATCCATAACACACAGTGGTGGCTCCCTTGCTAAAGATCACACTGGTGGTGAGCTGAGAAAAGGTCCTGGTGGAAGGGAGCACCAACCAAGGTGCAATGCTTCAGGCATTTGACAAAAAGTAGGAAGAGGGATGGCGGTGCATACACGGGCAGTGGAGTGGACTAGATACCGCTAAATTGTTGTGACTCCCTGCGGAGGGATAACAGGAGAATGAGAGCTATTAACAAGGTTGAAGGGTAAGTGTGAGAGCCAGAAGTCCTCTTCAGTAGCTTACAGAGAGGCCCTTATCTCCTTCGATGGCAGAGTTTACACAGCTGAGTGGCAGATGTGGGATCGGATAGAGTCCCAGAGCCCCCTAGGGATGTTTGATGGTCGAGTGCTCAGCCAAGGTATGCCTGTGAGGCTAAAGTCAAGGCTCTGACTGATCATGAAAACCTGGCCCCCAACATCAGATAAGGACATCTTTTAGGATGAATGTCCTTAAAGGTGGTGGCTCTGCAGACCTCTCTGTTCGCTCAGAGATGACACAGATGCCCCGCTCTTCCTAGTAAGAGCTAGCACTTTGCCCATGTTAGAAGACACGACAGACCCTCATTCCAGTGACTAGGTAAGTACCCCTGGGCATTTGATTAAGAACATATGACTGAGTAAGCAAGAATTCACTAATTTTAGGACATGGAATTTAACATCCTGGCAAGGATCCCTGAAGATAGGACAAATTCACTGCTATCATGGCTCCTCGAAGTGTAGAAAAAGTGCTGGTCGATGCTGAGTGGAATGGAAATGCCTGAGTTGTCCCAGCACATGATACAGGAAGGAATAAGGAGACTGAGGGAGATATGTCTGCTGGAATGGATATATTATATCAGGTCAGAGATTTTCTAGAGAATACGTTCAACAAAAGGGCCCAGAGGACATACTGCTTACCAACATCGTTAGTAATGAGCTGGTGAGGGGGGACCAGCATCACTAAATGTTGTGACAAGTCTCAGTGTGAAAATTATAGTACAGGCCCCCTGGGACTTGGGAGCATGGCCATATCCTCTGGAGCAGAGAATGATAACGCCTTTTGAGTAACAGCCCCTGGTATGTCACTCAACCCTGGTAGAAACAAACACTTGACCATGGGACACCAACTGGCTAAGTACCTAGAGCTGCCCAGTACTGTCTGTGTTCTGCCAGAACTACCAAGTCATGAAGTAAAATTCTCCCCACAGCAGCAACAGGCTCTCTTAAGCTGGAGATAGCACATCCCAGACAGGCTGCATAGACAGGAGTTCAGATCCCCTGCCACTCCCCACAGTCACACTAGCACCTACTCAAACCAGTGACTGTATTGGGCGGGGATAAAGCTGTGCCTGCATATCCCAAGGAGGATGGGAAATCTGAGTTTGATTGACAGATCAGCTCAGTGTGTGGGTGCAAAAGCCAAAAATGAGTGGTGATTGCATCACAGCCACATTCAGTGTTCTCGAAAGATCGTAAGGAGGGTAAATCTTCCCAAATGATAGAGTGCAATCATTTCATTCATTCATTCATCCTGGTGCAATAAATATTTATTTGGTGTTCAGTGAATGAATGAGTCAATGAATGAACACAGAAGATAGAAGACACCAATCTCCATATGATGAGGATTTGTATCAGCAAGATAAGGATCAAATTGCTGCAGAAGTTGAACCTCTAGAACTTCTAGTCTCTAGTAGACAGAATACTTGAGTAAGAAAGGAAAGTTTTGCCCAACCTCTATTATGCCAATTCCAGAAAGAGAGGACTCCATCTGGACTCTGAGATGGTTACTTTGAACACAAAGTGACTTCTTTTAGAATAAGGCATTCAGTGAGGTCTTTCTCTACTTCAATCTATAAAGCAGACCAAGTTGTGGCAAAAATAAAGGTTACACTGAAAGCCAGAGTGGGAAATGCATTTTGTGACAATCTAGTTCCTTACAATTCAGAACAGGCATTGAAGGGAACAAATGAAAGGAGATGAGATAAGGTCTTTTGGATTTAAAAAAAAAAATCTGTCTGCTTCAGAAACACTTTGCAAAGTGAGTACAGATGTGCAGAGTCAATGGCACATTTATCCCAACAGCACTTTAAAGGACACTATTGGTAAAATGGCACCATTTAAAACCAGTTTGGCCCTTAACATTAGTCAGATCCTACCCTCTTCCTTTTAAATAAATGCTACCAGAAGGAAATATTAACAAATATGCTGTCTGATTCATTTCTAAGGTTATACATGTGATAAAGAGAGAGAAGCCTGCCTTAAAATGTGCTAAACTAAGGGAAACAATGGATTCAGTCTTACATATGCCATGTCATAAATTATAATGCTGATATTTTCATGTACTTTACCCACATATTACAGTAAGAAGTATGCCATAAATGTATCCTAAAGTTGCATTCTAAAACATATTTAGTCTTGTAATAAAAACTGGTGACATTTCTGGTTGGATTATTGGCGTAGGTTTTTTTTTTTTTTTTGAAAATCACTGGTTAGTCTATTCCTGAGCTCTCAGAGCAAAAACATTCCATAGGAAGCCAAGAAATATAATTTTAGTTGGAGTATAATTTTCCAGCTGTTGCAAGTAGGCATATTTTGGCATGTTTCAGAACTAATGAAATGTAAGGAAATATTAACCAGCTGATGGTTGAATCCATTTTTATTCTTAACGGCTGGGAGACAAGATTTACAAGCCACTGATTCTTATCTTATTTCACAGTACTTTTGTCACAAATAAAGCCAATAATTTGGTGTCATAAAATTCTAATGACTCTCTTAGCTCCTTGGGATATGTGCGTATGAAAGTGACTCTCGGGGATCTGGACACATCTCCTTGTTTTCCACTTTGCTTATGAGATCAAGAAAAGATGAAATGTAAGGGCTGACTTTCTGCACTTTAAGTAAAAATCTCATCCAAAGGGCAATAGCAGAGTATCAGCCAAAATCAACGGCAAGTCCAAACTTATCATTTTTGCAGAAAACAGCCCAAATCATGTCCATCTTAAAAATGGTCACATCTATTCACAACCCCTTTTCAACAGAAGCTCTGTCCATTTTATGGTGGCAGACTCTAACACCACTAGCCGAGGGTGGCGTAAGCCTACCCATCTGGCAGTTTGGTGAAGTCTCTGAACCTCTTCTCAGAACAGGGTTTCAAATTCTCATCTAACGCATGTTTTAAAAGAACAAAAAAGGGGTGCCTGGGTGGCTCAGTCGGTTGATTGTCTGACTTTGGCTCAGGTCACGATCTCACGGTTCATGAGTTCAAGCCCCATGTCGGGCTCTGTGCTGACAGCTCAGAGCCTTGAGCCTGCTTCGGATTCTGTGTCTCCCTCTCCCTCTGACCCTCCTCCTCTTATGTGTGTGTGCTCACTCTCTCTCTCAAATATAAATAAACATTATAAATTTAGAAAAAGAATAAAAGAAAATACTTAGTATTGCAAGGGAAATCAATTACTGAAATATAACTGTCCAACTATTTGAGTCAATTTTGTGAAGTAGTGATATGTGGGCTTTTTTTTATTAACGCATGGAACAACCAGGTCTACCAGCAGTCTTGTAATGACTGTGAGTCTGAAATAGTGATGAGTGTAAATATCATTTTTGAAACATCTGTAGTAAGTGTGCTATGTTATGAAAATATCCATGATTTCTACTAATGTCAACATCCTGGGTACTGTGTATGCTAATTTTGTATACATGCGTTATTTAAGAAATGCTATTTTTCAGTTACAGCTTAATGAAAATAATGATTTAATGGCCTTTATTTCTGAATGCACTGCTGCCTTGAATTCTGGCTCTGGTGTGGACAAGGGAGCTAATACTTGTCATTTTCTCAGTGGCAGGCATTATGCAGGGTCCTTTGCATTCACTCACCTCACCTCATAGCAAGTATATGTGGTGGGTAACCTTGACACCATGTTACAAATGCAGATGCCGAGATGCAGAGCACATGTTGCTTGAAGGCTGGGGTTCAAACACAGGTGGGACAGATCCCAAAGCTGACTGAGCCCATGATCTTTTTGCTTTAGTATCATTTTCCCAATAGAAATTCTGTCCCTGCCTACTAATCTTAGGCTTCCTCTCCTCTGTAGCAGTTACCTAGCTCTTTATTATTATTATTAAAACAAAGCATGTGTGTGTTTATTCCAAATAAGCCCAAAACCTCTGTGGGAGTAAATAGAATATAAGTGATAAACTAGTCCTGTGTTGATCAGCGTTCTAACTAAACCGAGTTCAAGCTCATTACTGGGCTCCCACATTTTATTTCCCTCTTCTTCAGTCTCTTCCTTATGTTATCTAAATAGAAATGAAGCTTGGCATTTACTCTTCCCCCAAATGATGGACTTCATTACATTCTGCCGACAAAAAGCTCTTTCATTTCGACCTCCTTTCATAGCGAGCCCCCATTTACGAACTAAGTGGGCAGTTCAGTTCCAATAAGATCTCTACCTTCCCCGAGTCAGAAAAGGAACCAGCAGCTGCAGCTTGATCCTCCCGAGTTTCCAACCTCAGCCTTGCCTGTGAGAGACAGTGCTGCTTCTAATAAGAGGGCATTCCATCTCCCGGGCTCATTATGAGCTCCTCCTGAGTGGAGGCTGCTGGTTCTAAACAGTGCCAAGTTATGTGAGGTGGTTTCTCTTACTATGTCCGACTGTCCACCGGGGATGGAATGGAGACCACGAACATAATTCTAAGTAGTAGTCTGGGTCTAACTCATATTTAAGAGAAATATTTGGATACTCGGTGTATTTTAACTTCAGGATAGAACTCTTAGCAATTCCCGGATGAAATTGTTTATGTAACTTAGAGGAATTCTAAACATGATAAATGTATCATACACACGTCTTGATGTCAAGGATAGAATTTATCCAATATAAGATCAGACAAGTTTAATAAACCACTTAAGTGTTATAAGGCATGCTTCATACTTGGATGAATTATGTCCCTATCTGTGGCTCAATGTATATGTTCTATCATTTTGAATATTGAATAAAAAAAACTTATATAAATAATGTGAAAGGTCTGATTTAAAGCAACAAATGCTAATAAAACCAAATTGAAGGCTGACAGACCCTCAGTAACTCATATAGATTGCTTAGGAAAGGTATAATAGGGAAGAGGTATTAAAGATGGAGTCCTGGAATTTTCCTTAATAAGTCTGTTTAAAATCATATTGAGTACCTAAGTTATTCAAAGCCAAACCCATTAAATTCGCAAAATTGTAAACACCAACAATCATAATATTTGGTTTGCAACCTCTGTTTTAATGACTAATTTCCCATTGCTGTTTTCCTGAAAACACGTATTTCTAAAAGATTGACCCTTTAGTTATGTTTTCTATGCTAGCTCTAGAGATATTCTTTACACTTATAATGAGTTGCATTTCTGCTAGAAGTCCCTGTAAAGAAAAATAATTTAAACCAAACAAATCTATGTTTTTTAATATTGTAGCAATACTATGGAAGTGCCTTACAGTGGCTGAGGACCTGAAGCTCAGCCTTTTCTAGAAATGACCTCAGGTAAAGCTTCTTTGTTACACAACAAATCAGAACTTAATAAAACATCTAGTTAAAGATAAGGACTTGGGGGAAAAAAAACCCTCTTTCCTGTGAAAATGATCACAAGCAGCTTTGAGGATGTTTTTGAGAGACCAAAATCATTTGATGAATTTTTAAAGACATTGATTCAGCAATATCAGTTGTGTTGCTCTCTTGTTTCTATCACAAATGACCCCGTGGCCAGCATGGGTATTGGGGCACAAAATTCTTTTCCTGCTTTCCAGACAGAATGTCTTTCTGCTTTCTGGAACTGCTACCTCAGCACTCAGGGCTGCATCTTGTAACTTGATGTTATGTAAGGCAACACTACCTTTAAAATGTATGAACCAACCCTTACTTACACTGAAGTTTTCAACTTAAAAAAATTTTTTTGAACATTTGTTTATTGTTGAGAGACAGTAACAGAGCATGCACAGGAGAGGGGCAGAGAGAGAGGGAGACACAGAATCTGAAGCAGGCTCCAGGCTCTGAGCTCTCAGTACAGAGCCCCAGGCGGGGCTTGAACCCACGAACTGTGAGATCATGACTTGAGCCGAAGTCAATGTTTACCGGACTGAGCCACTCAGGTGCCCCCAAAATTTTCAACTTTTGATCTTAGGTCACAATGTTCTTTGGCCATGTCCATAAGCTTCAAAGCTTTGGCTTGAGCAGTAGCCAAAGTCAAAGCTGAATTAGATCCTAACCTCACAAAATTTTATATCTTTCCCATCTTAGCCTTAAATCTAGCAACTTTATTTGACTTAGTGGACAGCAACCATCACTAAACTATTTCCAGTCATTTTAAGGACCAGGTCTGTCGTCTGAGTACTGGTTTGAGCTAATGAGACTTATGTTTTAAAGAAGCAGAGCAGAAGGAGTACTTATAGAAAGAAGTATTGCTCTAAAAAGTAATCCCTTTGGGAAGTCATATACTTAGTCCAATAATGATGTTATTTCTCAAAACAATTTTGGAGATTTTCCTTTGGCCTTCTGAGAGAAAGTACTGGTTGCAAAGGTAAACAAGTTTTATTTCTTTATAGGCAAGGAGGTGGAGGTCTCAGGCTGCAAAATGAGCTGTGCAAAAAAAGGTGTAACTTTATTCTCTCTAACTGAACTTATTTTTAATCTTATTCAATTCAGGTTCACTTCAGTCATTCATTCAGCCGGTTCAGGATTTTTTTCCCACCATTTTCTCATTGGGTTGCCTCTAAGTTCTAAGGCTTTAAGTTATACTGTGGTATCCAAAACATAGAAGGGGGCCTTTGGTCTTCAGAAATGATCCTTTATTCATGGTGGCACTTACTGGGCATATATCCGTTCCTGTTGACATCCTCAGGATGGCCTTGTTCTGCTCTGGACTCACATGTCCAGTCCACATTCTTGGCAAGACCGTTAGGCTACTTTAGGTTCACCCTTACCTAGTCTTTTGCACCCCTCTTGGAGTGGGAAGACGTGGAAGCACAGGAAATGTTTGGATGCGTTTACGATATAAAGTTATCTACAAGGCTACCTGGGTGGCCCAGTCAGTTAAGGGTCCAACTTCGGCTCAGGTCATGATCTCAGAGTCCCTAAGTTTGAGCGTCATGTTGGGCTCTGTGCTGACAGCTCAGAGTCTGAAACCTGCTTCAGATTCTGTGTCTTCCTCTTTCTCTGTCCCTCCTCTCCCTCTCTCTCTGCCCCTCCCCTGCTTGTGTGTGCTCTGTCTCTCTCAAAAACCAGTATATATTTAAAAAAATTTAAAGTTATGTACAATAACTTTCACGCCTCCTCAAGTCTGCTTGGAAAATGAGGGACAAGCCTTCCTTTGCTTGGATTCTCACCCTCCTTGGGCAATTCAAAATTTCTTTGGGATATAACAGACCTTGTACTCTGACCTCATGCATCATTTTTATTTATTTATTTTCTTAGTATTTATTTTTGAGAGAGAAGGAGAGAGAGTACAAGCAGGGGAGAAGCAGAGAGAGACGGGGGGCGGAGGGAGACAGAGGATCTGAAGTGGGCTCTGCGCTGACAGCAGAGAGCCTGATGCAGGGCTCAGACTCAAACTGTGAGATCATGACCCGAGCCAAAGTCAAATACTCTATTGAGTGAGCCACCCAGGTGCCCCAGCATGCATTATTTTTCTAAATTTATTGCTTATAGCATTAACTTTGTTCTCTGAGTCTTCTAAGGTTGTGATTTTTGGTTCACCAAAAACATTTCTCTCAAACTCTTCTCCGTCATGAGTTTCAAAGCATCATCATGTCCGATGAAGAGCATGGACTGTGGAGCTCATCTTGACAGAATCAGTTCCCGACTTTACCACAACACTAGTTCGGGGACCCTGAAACCTTCTCTGCCTCAGTTTACCCCTCTGTAAAAATAGGTCTGGGGATAATAGTGTTTGCCTCGTGTTGTTATGGGAATTAATGAGGCAATATTATTTATAAAGTGCTTTGAACAGCACCTGCACATAGTAAACAAGTAAGCGTTATGTATCATTAGTTGCATTTGAAAAATAAATTCACAAGTAAGCGTTATGTATCATTAGCATTTGAAAAATAAATTCACAAACTTCAAATGGTATGATGTGTGTGTGTGTGTGTGCGCGCGCGTGCTTGTGCACATCCACCGGGATGTTATATGAGTGGTGGGACAAAGAACAAAGTAGAAAGAAAACTTGTAGAGAGATAGTGTGATGGTTGATTTTATGTATTAACTTGACTAGGCAATGGTGTCAAATGATATTTGGTTCAACATCATTCTGGGTGTGTTTGTAAGGGTGTTTCTTGGTGAGATTAATATTTGAATCAGTAGACAGAATAAGGCAGGTAACTCTCCCCAATGTGGGTGGGCCTCCCCTAATCCATTAGAGGCATGAATAGAACAAAAATGTAAAGTCAGGAAGAATTCACTCTCTGCCTGACCATCTTTGAGCTGGGAGTTTGGTCTCCTGCCTTTGAGTTGATCTTGAACTGGAACTTACACTATCAGCTTTCCTGGTCTCAGGAGTCTTCTGGGATTCAGGTCAGACCTATTCTATCAGCTCCCCCCGGTCTCCAACTTGCTGACTGTAGTCATAGGACTTCTTGACCTCCAAAACTGTGAGTCATTTGCTTGTAATAAATCTCTCTGTCTCTCTCTATATCTATATTTACATAGACATATACCTTATATATCAGTGTGATGTGTGTGCTTTCCTATTGGTTCAATTTTTCTGGAGAACTCAGACTAATATAGATGCATAGAATAATGTTTCAAAATATTACCCAGCCATAGTCATCTCAAAACTTTTTTCTCTCTGTTTATTTTTTAAAATTTTGTGTCATTTTCCTTTTTTTTTTTCCAGCTCAGTTTAGTTGACTAAAGCTCAGAGTAGTAATACAGAAAGGATGGCCTATAAGGTTATTAGACTAAGTTGAGAGTTTTAGGTGACTCCTGATACTCGTATCTTAGCCTGACAGGATCTCATCCTGAAAAGTGTGGATGTCATGAGTTTATAACAGGGTATGTGCCTGTTCAGGACTACCTCCACACTCAGCGAGCTGCAAATTGATTCTGCTAGACATATCTTAATTTCTGATTTTCAAATGACGTCTTTTACTAGAAGATTTATTTTCATCAGAGACTTGAGATAAATTGTGTGACTTATTTAAAAGGAACATTTATTATTGGCCATATCAAAATTGCTCACATTAGAAGCTTCATGTTCATGAGATCCTATTTGTCAAAAAAAAAAACAAAAACCTGTTATCATGTATTTTCTCTGACTTCTGTGATTTATAGTGAGAACTGAAAATCAGAATCTTCTGTGTCCTAATCCTCTTTCTAATGCTTTGTCTTGTTGTGGTCTTTGGCATGTCATTTGATCTCTCTTTGACTCAGATCCTTGTTGGTAAAATGAAACCATTCATAATATTTACCTCCTACAGAACTGTTGTGAAGATTAGTCAGTTAATGTTTGTAAAATTTCTCTAACCAGAGAAGGATCTGTATCACTATGGACTATTAGAATGGACATTGCCCATAGTTTCCTTTTATAGAATGGCCAGTCTTTAACATATCCTTCCAGTGAGCTCTGCAAATCAACAGATTTAGTGTTTGTGTATCATAAGTGGCTACATTAACATTTTTTAAATCTATTTGAGAATTCAGGGAGTTCTAATATATTATTATGGTTATTCCCCCTTTTAAGATTTTTTTTTGTGACATACCTACTCATGTACACACATATCCACACACACCTGTCCATGTATTATCTAGATGGATGATTTCCTGTAATATTTGTAATGTATAGTATGGCTTTGGGTTGGTTAGCAATTGTAATTATCCATTTTCCATGTGTGATGCCAGGGTACTAGATTTTTCCAGAATTTAATAGGGCATTGCGAATCTAAACTTTTTTGCCTTTGTTTTTTCTTAACAAGGACACAGGGAGAAAGAAAGAAAATATATGTTTATGTCTTTGCTTAGGAAAAATAGCATGGCAACTATTCTGTTCGACATATAGTCATTTAAAAGTAATAATATGGATGAAACACTCTAAGACAAGTTTTGCACTTGGATTATGGAGTTCCATTTAAAGATGCTGCTAGATTTCAGTGGGCAGTGTACAAGAATATCAATTTTCTTATTCCATAGAGGTTTTCGAGTATGCAGAGGGAGATTGAAATGACAGATAGGCCCAATATTTTCTCTAATTCCATTATTTATTGCTTTTCTAGTCCACTCTGTCAGAGCATGCCATGTAGTGTGCACCCATCTACTGATCACATCAAGTTAAAGCAAGGAGACAGCAGGGGTATACCATGTTTTCCAAGTGACAAATGTCACTGTAATTGTCCAGTGTTCATTGGAAGGAAGATTTTCGATAAAACAGCAAATAATATCAGCAAAGTGATTAAATCTGGAGATAAGGAAATCTGGATAGAAAAAATACTAACACTCACTTAACTGCTAAGTTCATTTTTCAAGGCAGATAGAAGGATCTGGAGTTTATAAATAAATACTAAAAAGACTGAAAGACATCCATGGGCTGTAAACCACCTGGCTGGATGGGTGTGGAATAAGAAGTAGGGAAAGGAAGAGTCAGTGGTGTGGAATATAGGTGTGGAGTCGGGGAGAGGTAGTGGTGGCCATCTTTCCTAGATGACAGTAAAGTGAGAATTACTTATTTGAATATGGGAGTCTATAGGATTCCAACTTCCTAGGAAATGTTAAGAGATAAACTCTATGAAATCTTTTCTTCATCCAGCTATAAGCTCTGGAGATACTGGGAAAGGACATGGAAAGAAAGAGGAATAATATTTGGATTTGTTACTTTTTGGGAGATTTTGACATCCTCTGAAAGCCCTGTGCCTTTCCTGATTATCTATTTTCAGTTGGAAGAGACTTAAGGCATACAGAACTGTATGTGTTATTAGAAGTTCCTTTTCCAGATGCCTCACCCACTTTCCCCAAAGTTAATTTCTCTTCCTTCCTTTTCTTTCTTTTTATTCTCCTCCCTCCATCCCTCCCTCCATTTCTCTTTCCTTTACATCATTATTATTAGTTTGGACACATACATGAAAATATCCTGGGATCTGCCAGGATAAAGGCAACTTAAATGTTATTTGCATCTCCCATCTTGAAAGAAGCTTAGAGAACTAAAATATAAGTAGTTGTGACGTGCCCAGGTGGCTCAGTTGGTTAAGCCTCTGACCTGACTTCAGCTCAGGTCATGAGTCCACATTTCATGGGTTTGAGCCCTGAGTCAAGCTCTGTTCTGACAGCTCAGAGCCTGGAGCCAGCTTGGGATCCCATGTCTCCTTCTCTCTCTGCCCCTCCCCCACTCATGCTCTGCCTCACTCTCAAAAATAAATAAGCATTAAAAATTTTTTTTTAAATATATAGGTAGTTGTTACAATATTTTTTAAAACTTGAACTTTGAAATTCTGATGTAACCCTGCTTGAAATAAGGACCTTATGGGGCGCCTGGGTGGCTCAGTCAGTTAAGCGTCTGACTTCAGCTTACCTCATGATCTTATGGTTCGTGGGTTCGAGCCCCATGTCAGGCTCTGTGCTGACAGCTAGCTCAAAGCCTGAAGCCTGCTTCAGATTCTGTGTCTCCCTCTCTCTCTGACCCTCCCCTGCTCATGCTATCTCTATCTCTCTCAAAAAAAAATTAAAAAAAAAAAAGAAAAAAGGACTTTATACATAAAAACCCATCTCCAAATTTTTGAAACTCAAAACAGGTGTGAGTTTGATTGATTCACCTCTTCTATAATATAATGAATTTTTACCTGGAAGAATATAATAAAGATGATGTTTCCAGATCAGACAGAACTTTAAATATGAATCTATGTTTAGTGCATCGTTATACACATGCTCATTTCAGATATATGCACATACACACAAGACTGGTAAATGCAATTTCTCAGAAGAACTCAGAGGAATGGGGAAGCCCTTCCCTTCAACATGGTTTCTATCAGTTGTGATTTCCTGTTTAGAGATTAGCCTCCTCTTCTTACCTGAAGTTTTGAAAACATAAAATAAACAGAAGACCACACGCCCTGAAAAGAATTACCTGACACTGATTGTTGTTGCTTTTCTGAAACATAAGTTTGTAGGGGGAAAAATGCTCTCCTCAAATCTCAGTTCTGAAGAGAAGTCTCTGAGTTGGCTAGGAATTCTGTAAGCTCAGCATCGTCTAGGCCAGACTGAAACCCGAGGCTTCAAATGTTTCTAGAGCTAGCTTGAGCCTTAACAGTGAAAGAGGTCTCTCAGAAGTGGCATAATTAGAAGTGCTCTGAGAGCTCATTCACATCTTTTCTCACTTAGAGGTAACTGTACCTTTACAGGGCCATCCTTCTTCTTCTCCCGAACATGTGTCTGACATTCATTAGGGCAAGAAGGATTAAAATGTGTTCTTGAATGAATAGTGGTTCAGAACTCAGGAAGAAAGAGACAGGCTTTCACAGAAATATGCTGATTGTTTAGCTGTAAAATAACGAGGCAAGGGAACAGGGACATAGACTGTTCAGTCCAGCTCATAGCTTGTGGCTGCCAGCTCACCAAAAGAGATCACATAGTTTGGCCCAGCTAAGGACTAGACCACAGCCAGCGACTGCAGGGGTAGCGAGGGAAGGCGTGCTGCTGAAACACACCCGCTGCACCTCTGCAGAGCCCGGCGCCAGGATCCGGTAGACTTTGCAGGACAGAGGGCTTCCGTTACCTTCCAGCCACACCGCTCTGTGCTCCTCGGGGCCGGCCTGCTTCTGACCAAGGCTCTCAACACCCCTTCCTGCTGAGCTGCGTCTGTTCTCCCTGGAATCTCTTGGCTTAGCACCTCTCTGGTCCCTCCCAACTGGACCGCTCCTGGGACGGCATGTGCTCTGCGTGGAATAATAAGGTTAAGTGGACAAGGTTGAACAGCTCTGTGACGAGAGTGCCTTCATGCCACATGACAGACATGAAATAGGAGTCACGCTGGCCACACCGGAGGAGAATCCGACTCTTCTCCAGAGTTCCAGTCCCGGTCTGGTTCTCTGAGATGGCTGGAATCATCCGCTCTCTCTCTCCTCGTAAAGTTAGAAATACACAGCAGCCGCGCTTCAATGCGGTAAGGGAGAAGGGGAGAATGAAGAGTGGGTGTAGTCCTTTTCAAGACGGTTTATCTGTAAATCTCTTCCTGGGCAACAGCTTTGGGAAAAGTGAAATCGCTGAGCCCAAGGGAAGCCTGAGGAATTATAAAGAAGTCTTGGAAATCTCCTGGGAAAAAAGGTATCAGGTAGAGTTTGATTTTTGTCTGTTGTCCAATTTTTTGGCTCGGGTCGGTTGTGGCAACATCAGAGGCTGCGGGCAGAAGGCGGCAGCAGGTGCCCAGGAAATNTGGTGCTGCAGCGGTCGGTCATCGGCAAGCAGGGCACAGAGACGTGGGAGCGGTAGGCACGAAGGCGCGTCTGGGAACTGGCCTCCACGCAGGCAGGGAGGAAGCTGAGCAAGGCAGGCTCCCGGGAGCTAAGATACTGTGCGAAGGAAACAAAGCGGCAGGGCGAAGACCCTGCAAGCAGTGATCAGCAGGGTGATCTGCAGGAACGAGAAAGCAGAACCAAGCGTCAGGGCCAGATGCAGGGAGTGGCTGGGGGCAAGACTACAGGCAAACAACGGACGCCTCAGACCTGGGAGTTCCCAGCGACCGGAGCATCTTGATCCCGAGTTAACTTTGAACTTTGACCCCAGCCAGGAAACCGCTTACATGAGATAAGACTATGCNATGAGACATTATTCCCCATAACCTCTCACCTGGGCTGCTGCCCCAGCTTCTTATCCTGTCTCCCTGTATTCGGTCTTCCTTTCTGACAACTCATTGCTTATAGAGCTGCCAAAACAATTCCCCTGAAACACATGTCTAGTCATGTCTTCTGCCTCAATCCTTTGTCTGGCTACCTATTGTTCAAGCAAGATTCTCCACAGTGTTTGATGAATACTCGTCTTATGAATATTAGTTCTGTGAGGTAATTAGCCAAAGAAGGGTGTATGGTTAAATAACATGTGAATTCTACAGACTGTAGTCCCTTCTATATGGAGAAATCTTTCGTAGAGAGTTCCAATGAGGAGAAGCATTTTCAAGGCTCTGAGAAGTCCTGCAACAACTTGTTGAATGTTGATTAGTCTAATATTTTCAATTTATTTATTTATTCATTTATTTAGGGAATGCAAGTGGGGGGTGGAGAGAGAGAGAGAGAGAGAGAGAGAGACTCTTAATCAGGCTCCATGCTCAGTGCAGAGCCCAGTGTGGGGCTCAATCCCATGGCTCTGGGATCTTGACCCAAGCCAAAATCAACAGTCAGATAATCAACTGACTGAGCCACCCCGGCGCCCCCTCCCCCCCGCCAAATTTTTAATCATGAAGCACCTTCTCTCTTTTTCTGCCATAAAATCTACCAATACTGATTTGAAATCCTCTGAGACATAGTGACCTATAGGGAGAAATCTACCTTGCTTAGCCTGAAGTTGTTAAGGATCTTTCTGGTCTGGCCCCCCCCCATCCTCTCTGGTTGCTCTTTGTCCATCAATTCTCCTCTTGGGTTTTATGCTCAGACAAAACAAAACAGACTATTGTCCTCACACAATATTGTCCTATCCCTGTGTCCTGCTCATCTTTTCTTTTTAACAAAAATACCCTCTCTGCATTGTCTCTAACCCTCATAAGCAAAATGTTATTTACTCTTCAAAATCCTGCTCAGATATCAACCCCATAGAAAGTTGTCTCTTGACTTTAGAGCCAGGGTCAACAAACTTTTTCCATAAAAGGGTCAGATAGGAAATATTTTGACCTTCAAGGCTCATCCAATCTCTGTTACAACCCTTCACCTCTGTCATGGTAACACGAGAGTCGCCAAAGACCATCTGTAAATAAATTGGCATGGCTGTGTTCCAATGAATCTTCCCTCACAAACATAGGCGGCAGGCTGGACATGGCCGTGTGCTGCAAATTGCCAACCCCGGCTCTGGAGTCCTTCTGTATATGGTCCTTGCTGAGGCAGAAGTCTCTAGAGGTGAAAAACCCAAGACCTCCATGAGAGAACAGTATGTACATGTATTTAGTTTGAAGAGACTCAAGTGCAGAGATAAGGGCAAATTTCACGAATGAAGAATATAACACTACTTAAGAGTTGTTATTTTATTTTATTTTATTTTATTTTATTTTATTTTATTTTATTTTATTTTATTTTTTTAAATNTATTTTAGACTCTTGTCATTGCAGCTAATCACAAGAACTTTCTGTGAAACGTAATACAAAATGAGAAACTCTTACACATAAAAAAAAGAAAGTCCCTTTATAATGTTGGATTAGGAATCAGCCCTTGGAAGTATTACCAAAGGCAAAAGTGTTTACTAAAGCCTGTTTGAGCCACTATTATAGGGAGACCCTTGATATCTGAAATGCCAAGCACTCATTAGCTGCTTTAAAAGGAACTCTACTTCCCAAACTGCTGTCTGGAAAAGAGAGTGAGTGAATACAATAGCAAAGGAGAAACAGGAGGGGCTGCTGGGGGTTATCGGTGTTTGCAGCCTAGACAAGGAGGAGTCAGAAGGCTGGAAGGAAGGCAGAGAAGTGCCCTGCAATGGGAGTGATTTGAAGGGCATCACCAGGGACTGTTCCTGGGGAAAATGATAGGAGAAATCTCTGATAAAGAAGACGCAGGAGATGCAATTCATGGAGCCTGATTAAAAAATGGTAGGAAGTGGGGCATCTGGGTGGCTCAGTCGGTTAAGTGTCCAACTTCGGCTCAGGTCATGATCTCACAGTTCGTGGGTTCAAGCCCTGCGTCGGGCTCTGTGCTGACAGCTCAGAGCCTGCAGCCTGCTTCAGATTCTGTGTCTCCCTCTCTCTCGCTGCCCCTACCCCGCTTATGCTCTCTCTCTCTCTCTTCCTAAAAATAAATAAAATATTTTTTAAAAAGTTTTTAAAAATGATAGGATAAAACAGGTCCTGGTAAGGTTCAGGCAGAGGGGGATTGTGAGTAATTTCACTGGACAGTCTGAACCCTTTTGAATGGCAACAGCTCCAGCTCCAACAAAACGCCCCTTCTGTCCTAAAGCTCCCTGTGTCCAGTCTGATAACGATGAGAATTGTGAATGGCTGGCTGTCCGTTACATGTTCAGGCTCCCTGTCCACAAAATAGAATTAGGACAGGGACATTTACCAGCCCCACTTATTTGCTTGTAGGTGGAGGCATGGGCCTGAGTTCAGGCTAATGGAATGTGGGTGGAAATGATTTACATCACTTCTGGGCCTGGCCCACAACATCTCCCACTGGGTTCTCCACTCTTTCTCTACACCATCTGCTGACTAGGTTTGGGCAATTTCAGATACCATGTGTTGAAGGTGGCAGACTTTATGTGCATCTTAAGTCTCTGATAGACTTGATGGAACAGAAAGTATCCTCTCATCACTCAAACACACAAAACTGTAGCATAAACTTGTATTGTGTTAAACCATGGAGTTTTCAGAGGTAGCTGAAAGGCAGCATTTACTTGATGAGTAGAAGCAGAAAATATGCAATGCTTAATAATTAAAGGTGTTCCATTACGTAAAGCAATTCTAGGTAACAACGTGGAATCTACTAGGGGCACCTGGGTGGCTCGGTTGGGCGTCTGACTTCAGCTCAGGTCATGATCTCATGGTTCACGAGTTCGAGCCCCACGTTGGGCCCTGTGCTGACAGCCTAGAGCCTGCTTTGGTTTCTGTGTCTTCCTCTCCCTCTGCCCTTCCCGACTGTGCCTTGTCTCTCTCTGTCTCTCAAAACTGAATAAACATTTTTAAAAAATTAATAAAAAGAACGTGGAGTCCACTGAATCAGAAAACAGGGAGGACACTACAGTTTGCAAGGAAGCCATTATTTTCAGTCTCAAGTAAATACTATTTCATTTAACAAATATTTTTGGGAATAAATTTGGGTTTTTTAATGTTTATTGATTTTTGAGAGAGACAGACAGAAACAGAGTGTGAGTGGGGAAGAGTTGGAGAGAGAGGGAGACACAGAATCTGAAGCAGGCTCCAGGCTCTGAGCTCTCAGCACAGAGCCTGATGCGGAGCTTGAACTCACGAATGGTGAGATCATGACTTGAGCCAAAGTCCGACACTTAACCAACTGAGCCACCCAGGCTCCCCTGGAAGTAAATTAGTATGTGTATCACCATCTATATTGTTCAGTTAATCAACTGAAAATTCCACTTCTTTTAGAAGCTTTAAGAAACAAACACAACACCCAGGAGAGTAAATGTAATAAAATTAAAAATGAAGCAAACATGGGCAATATAGAATTCTCATTGCTTAAAGGCAAAGTAAAAAGATGAAGTCAAGCCATTATGACAGGAAAAATATCAGACTTAAGCCAAGTGAACAACATGAAGATGTAATTAACCAGATCAATTATATTGTTTAAAAAGACGATTATCAGCAGTTTGATATGGAAAACTACTGAACTTGGTTACCTATTCCTTGCCAAATCACAAGGGAACACAATTGAAAGTCATTTAAATTTTTAAATTAAAAATTTTTCTTTTCTTTTTTTTCTTAAAGGGGTCATTGAAGCAGTGTGATTTTTCCCTTTACTTTATTGGAATACAATTGACATAGAACATTGTATTACTCCAAGGAGTACAACATAATGATTTGATGTATGTGTATACTATGGAATGATCATGACAATAAATTTGCTTAATATCCATTACCTTACATGGTTACACTTTTTTTCTTATAATGAGAACTTTTAAGATCTACTTTCTTAGCAGCTTTCATATATGTAATACAGTATTATTAACTATAGTCACCATGCTGTACATTACATCCTCAGGACTTATTTTATTTACTTATTTATTTTATTTATTTTTTAAAGACTGGAAGGAAATGTAAACAGCACTTGCTCTGGAGCAGGGGATATGGCTCTTTAATGCTTTTCTTTCTTTTCTTTTTTTAATGTTTATCTTTGAGAGAGAGCGAGAGAGTGGGGAAGGGACAGAGACAGAGACCCAGAATCCAAAGGAGGCTCCAGACTCTGAGCTGTCAGCACAGAGCCTGATGTGGGCTCGAACCCACAGGCTATGAGATCCTGACCTGAGCTAAAGTCAGATGCTTAACTGACTGAGCCACGCAGATGTCCCCTCAGGACTTATTTTATAATGAAGAGTTTTTACCTTTTGACCACGTTCACCCTTTTCCTCTGTCTCTCATCACTGCCTCTGGCAACCACCAATCTACTTTCTGTATCAGTGTGATTTTTGAGGACAGGTATTTCTAGGTAGGATTTTATTTGTATCTGTATGACCAAAAAATTATACCTTTATGGCCAATATTTGTTGACAGGTGTTCTAGGTGACATAAAGTGCAGCTGGATCATTACAGACAATCTATTCAATTATAAATAATCAATCATGATTTATTAGGCTATACTACAGAAACATAACTTTAAAAGCTTCCTTGGGGCACCTGGGTGGCTCAGTCGGTTAAGCGCCCAACTTCGACTTAGGTCACAATCTCACGGTCGTGGGTTTGAGCCCCGCATCGGGCTCTGTGCTGACAGCCAGCTCAGAGACTGGAACCTGTTTCAGATTTTGTGTCTCCCTCTCTCTCTGTTCCCCCCGCCACCATGCTCTGTCTCTCTCTGTCTCAAAAATAAATAAAGTATAAAAAAATTTTTTAAAAAAGCTTCCTAAGATATCCATTATTATCATCACACTAAACATTATTATAATAATATTATCTTCTGTTCAATAACACATCTTTATAAGAATGAAAAGGCAAGATAGAATAAGGGATAATTACCATATATATCATGACAAAGGATCATATTCAGAATGTACAAAAACTTCTAAACATAAGTGAGAAAAAGATGAACAAACTAATAGAAAAATGGGCAAAAGACTTGAACAGTACTCAATAATGTGCTCAATGTTGTCAGTTATAAGAGAAATACAAATGAAAACCACGATAAGATATTTTTACACATACAGCAGAATGGCCAAAAACAAAAGAGCCAGACAAAACCAAGTCTTGACAAGGATGTGGAATTGAAACTCCCATACACTGCTGGTGAAAGTATACAATTTTGGAAATGGTATGAAGATTTCATTTAAAGTGAGCAAACAGGGGCGCCTGGGTGGCTTAGTCGGTTAAGCGTCCGACTTTCGCTTAGGTCATGATCTCGCAGTTCGTGGGTTCGAGCCCCGCGTCGGGCTCTGTGCTGACTGCCAGCTCAGAGCCTGGAGCCTGTTTCAGCCTGTGACTCCCTCTCTCTCTGACCCTCCCCTGCTCACGCTGTCTCTCTCTCTCTCCTAAAAAAAAAATAAATAAAACATTAAAAAAAAAAATTTTAAAGTGAGCAAACAAATGCCCTATGCCCAGAAATTGCATTTCATGATATATATAATATGCCCAACACAAAAGTGCGCATATGTGCACCAAAATACATGAATAAGAATCTTCACAGTAGCATTATTTTTAATAACTTTAAACTATAAACTGCTCAAATTTTCCTCATCAGAATAGAAAAATAAATTGTGGGGATAAGTCATATATTTGAATATTGTACAAAAAATGAAACCAACTACTTCTGTACACAACAACATGGATGACCTTAAAATCATAATGTTGAGTGAAAGAAGCCCAAAGGGAAAATATTTTATGATCCCATTTATATAAAATTCTTTTTTTTTCTTTTTTAAATATTTTTATTTATTTCTAGGAGAGAGAGAGAGAGACAGCGTGAGCAGGGGAGGGTAAGAGAGAGAGGGNTTACTTCCTAATTTAGGTGGTGTTGCCCACGTGGATTTTCTTTGTGAAATTTCATGGGGTTTCAGACATAAGATTTGCGCTTTTCCCCATGTTATACTTTAATACAAAGTTTGCTAGAAAAAAGCAAAGAGTGTAAACTCTGAGGTCCTATCGCTGGTTTCATGTGATAGCTTTGCTTCTCACTAGTCAAGATACTTGGAAAAGTTGCCCAAACCTTTCTGTGTCTCAGGTTATTCCTCTGTCAAAGGGAGATTCCACAATTACCCTCTTCATAGGCTGTTAGCAGGATAAATCTGACAACACATACCCAGCTAGTAAAACAGTACTTGGCACTATGTTTAGCATTCCCTAAATGTCAGCTGTTGTCATTCTTATCATTAATTCTCAAGAGAACAAATTAGTAAATATTATCTTAAAATGTCACTGGATCCAAGGTAAGAAAAGCACAGAAAACCATCTGATATTTTTATTTGGCTTTATTATTTTTTGACTCCTTGACCTTCAAACTAGGGAGTTTCTCAGAAAAACCAACATGGACAACTCCCAAAGCAAAAAAGAAAATTCATTTGAAAACTGTGGTGTAGGCCCAACTAGTATAAATATTATTGCTGCAAAGGACATCTGTAAGTAGGTACAGTGCCTGAGAAGAAGAAGAAAAAAGATCATGTTACAATTATGTAAGGCATGAATTTTAAGAGGGTTAGTAACAGAATTCTCACACCTCAAGATGAAATGAATTAGTCAATTTATCCTTGTGTGCAATGGGACACAGGTTTTTTTTTGTCACCTCTTTATATATATATAGTTTATTGTTAAGTTGGTTTCCATATAACACCCAGTGCTCATCCTGGGGCACAGTTTTTTTAAATAGTGTACATATTTTATATTCATTAAAATATTTCAAAAATTTACCCTTCTGCTGTCTAGATTTTCTACTTTATTGTATTATCCAATACTATCCAATACATTATATCTACAATACTTTCCTGCTAACCCTTTGTCTCATTTATATACAAATTCACCCAGTATTTGCTTTTATTTCTGAAATTAGGTGAGAGAATTTAAACTTCGGCTACCAATATTAAGTTAGGAAATTCAAACCAGAACGTGGACCTTTATCAACATTAATACTTATTTTAGCACTTTTAATTAATGGATCCAGCCATAGAGCTCTTGCAATACTGATGTCCATATTCAGAATTAGGAAACTCAGTATTATGTTTTTATACCACCATGAGAATCTTAGAGTAGAAAGAGCTGTAGTCTTCATGCAGTTCAGTCTTCCGTCGTTTGCAATGTGACAGCTGTGCTGGATTCAAGAGAGCTTACTTTTATGTATTATTTCCCTTTAGTGAATTCTTATTTTCTAAGCTGAAAACCTCAAGAGGGAGAGACCATGTCTGTCTTGCTAATTATCATATTACCAGTATTTTAGGACAGTGCCTGAAACACAGTAAGTGTTGAAAAGTATTGCTTTTAATAGTGAATACAAGAAATACAAGTGTGTGAGTATAAGAATGGGAACCACTGGATGTAAATTTTCAGGTAATACACGACTCAAAAGTAATCAATTAAAAATATAAAACCAAAAGAATTACGACTTTGAGATTGATTTGTAGGGTCTTGGGCTTTAACTGTGGGCAAAACAAACAAATTACTCCAAAGAGTTCAGAGATGTGGGATTTTCTTCATGCTCTGATCTCTTTAATGTGACCCAAATGAGAGACTGGATGTGAAACCATCCACCAAAGGCAGATGACCTCGGCTCACCATGGAGAAGAGCTGAGGGCATGTATATGTATATATATATTTTTTTGCATTCTATCCCAAGTGTGGTGGTATCGGTGTGGATAGGTAAAAAAACAAAAACAAAAACAAACCAGCTTCTCAAAGAATGATTCCCCATATCACTATCCATAGCAGGAAAATGTAGACATGCATGTCAGGATTTTCGGAATAAGAGCTGTAATAAAAGGGTTTTGTCATGAATTTGAATGTCTTGACTATCCCAGTTCTCAGCTCTTTTGTTTCATCAGGTTCTGTTGTATTGGACTTCGAAAAATGATTTTGGGATAATGACAAAGGTGCTTCTGATATCCCAGGTATTCCCATCTTGTCCAATAACGTAGCAAAGTTACCTATGATAATCCTACTCCTCCATTCCTCTTTCTGAGTTCCCCGTCCATTTTGGAGAGAGAATGAAGCATCTTTTAAAAATATAAAAGAGTTTGGGGCTCCTGGGTGGCTCAGTCGGTTAAGCATCTGACTTGGATGCAGGTCAGGATCTCACTCACAGTTCGTGGGTTTGAGCCCCGCATCGGTCCCTGTGCTGACAGCTCAGAGCCTGGAGCCTGATACAGACTCTGTGTCTCACTCTCTGCCCCTCCCCTGCTCATGCTCTGTCTTTTTCCATCTCAAAAATATATAAAACATTAAAAAAAAGAAATTTTAGTCCAAACTATTGGTGTCTCTTTAGATTTGTTGAATCTTTTTTATGGGACATAAGAACAAGAAAAAAATGTGTAATTAGCAAGAAACTAAAAAATTACTTATAAATTTTCCAAATTATAAACAATACATGCTAGTTTAAGTAAGTCAGATAATACAGTGGTATCCAAAGAAATGTTAATCATCACTCTTATTATCTCCCATTCACTTCCCCCACCCCACACTGGCCTGAATAAATACAGTTAACCTTGGGATTACATCAAAATAAAATGCTTTTGGGGCGCCTGGGTAGCTTAGTCGGTTAAGCGTCTGACTTTCGCTTAGGTCATGATCTCGCGGTTCGTGGGTTCGAGCCCCCATCGGCCTCTGTGCTGACGGCCAGCTCAGAGCCTGGAGCCTGTTTCAGTCTGTGACTCCCTCTTTCTCTGACCCTCCCCTGTTCACCCTGTCTCTCTCTCTCTCTCTCTCTCTCTCCTAGAAATAAATAAAAATATTTAAAAAAAACAAAATAAAATGCTTTTGTATAACGAAGGAAACCATCAACAAAATGAAAAGGCAGCCTACTAATTGGGAGAAGATATGTGCAAATGATATATCTGATAAGGGGCTAATACCTAAAATATATGAACTTATAGAACTTAACACCAGAAAATAAATCTGATTAAAAAAAATAGGTAGAGGACCTGAACAGACATTTTTCCAAGGAAGACATAAAAATAGCTAAGAGACACATGAAAAGATGTTCAACATCTCCACCAGGTGAGGCACAGCCCTAAAGTACACTTGGAGTTTTAAAATGTTGGTAATAAATAATTTGTTGCATTATTTGTTAATTTTAAAAATTAAGGGGTGCTTGGGTGGCTTAGTCAGTTAAGCAGGGGACTCTTGGTCGAGCCCTGCATCAGGGTCTGCATTGACAGAACCTGGTTAGGATTCTCTCTTTCCCTCTCTCTGTGCCCTCCCTCCTCTCATGCACACATGCTCTCTCTATCTCTCAAAATAAATAAACGTTTTAAAAAACTAAAAAAATTTTATTGAAGTATAGTTGACACACAAGGTTACATTGGTTTCAGGTATACAACATAGTGATTCAGCAACTTCATGCATCATGCTATGCTCACCACAAGTGTAGCTACCATCTGAAGTTATTTATTAAATGGAATATTGGTAACAAACAAGTTGGACTTGTAACAGCGTATATGTATTATAAATTTTCTTTTGCATGTATGGTATATTTCACTGTTAAATAATGACTTTTTGTGTTGATATGTACATTTTTAAATTAAAGTATAGTTGACACACGTTACATTAGTTTCAATACCACATAGTGTTCAACAATGTCACAGTTAAGCTGTGCTCTCAGGACAAGTGGTAGCTACTATCTATCACCATATCATGCTAATACATACTATTGACTATATTCCCTGTGCTGTACTTTTCATCTGTAACTTATTCATTCTGTAAGGAGACTGCATCTCCCACTCACTGTCACTCATTTTGCCCAAGCCCCTACTCCCTCCTTTCTGGCAACCATCAATTTGTTCTCTGTATTTATGGGTCTGTTTCTGCTTCTGCTTGTTTACTGTTTTGTTTTTTAGATTGCACCTATGAGTGGATACATCATTTGCAAATATCTTCTCTCATTCAGTAGGTTGCCTTTTTGTTTCATTGATGGTTTCCTTTGCTGTGCAAAAGCATTTTATTTTGGTGTAGTCCCAATAGTTTATTTTTGCTTTTGTTCTCTTTGCCTGAAGGGACGTATCCATAAATATGTTGCTATGACCAATGCCAAAGAAATTACTGCCTATGTTCTCTTCTGCGATTTTTATGGTTTCGGGTCTCATACTTAGGTCTTTAATCCATTTTGAGGTTATTTTTGCGTATGGTATTAAAAAGGTGGTCCAATTTCATTCTTTTGCATGTGGCTATCCAAAATCCCATCATCATTTATGGAAGAGACCATCTTTTTTCCATTGTATCTTCTTGCCTCCTTTAACATTGATGAATTGACCAAATAAGCATGGGTTTATTTCTGAGCTCTCTATTCTGTTCTATTGATCTATGTATCTGCTTTTGTGCCAATGCTATACTGTTTTGATTATTACAGCTTTGTAGTATATCTTGGAATTTGGAATTGTGTTCCCTCCAGCTTTGTTCTTCTTTCTCAAGATTGCTTTGGATATCCCAAGTCTTTGTGGTTTCATACAAATTTTAGTATTATTTGTTATAGTTCTGTGAAAAATGCTGGTATTTTGATAGGGACTGCATTGAATCTGTCGATTGCTTTGGATAGTTTGGACATTTTACTGATATTAATTGGTCTATACTTGGCAGGGGATATCCTTCCCTTCGTGTCATCTTCAGTTTCTTTCAGTGTTATATGGTTTTCAGATTACACGTCTTTTACCTCCATTATTTTCAGGTGTTTTATTCATTTTGGTGCAATAGTAAATCAGATTATTTTCTTTTTTTTTTATTTTTTTTTAATGTTTTATTTATTTCTAGGAGAGAGAGAGAGACAGCGTGAGCAGGGGAGGGTCAGAGTGAGAGGGAGTCACAGACTGAAACAGGCTCCAGGCTCGGAGCTGGCAGTCAGCACAGAGCCCGACGCGGGGCTCGAACCCACGAACCGCGAGATCACGACCTAAGCGAAAGTCGGACGCTTAACCGACTAAGCCACCCAGGCGCCCCTCAGATTATTTTCTTAATATCTCTTTCTGCTCCATTATTATTAGCATATAGAAATGCAATTGCGTTCTGTATATTAATTTTGTGAGCTGAAATCAGGAGTCAGTCCCTTTACCAACTGAGCCACCAGGCACACTTTCCAGTTTCTTTGGAGTAGATTCCTTTCCATGATTCAGGGAGCTTTCTCAACTTTTTTCAACTTTTTCAGTATAGATAGTACAGCTGTGAGTGGAGTAAGCAAATCCTCTGATTTCCTTTTTTCTCTTATTGTGGTAAAATACATTTCATAAAATTGACCATTTTAACCTTTTAAATGTACAGTTGAGTGACATTAAGTACATTCACATTCTTGTGCAGGCACCACTACCATCCATCTTTAGAACTCTTTTCTTCTTGCAAAATGGAACCAATAACTCCCCATTCCCTCCCCCCAACCCCCACCCCCTGGCAACCACCATCCTCGTTTCTATCTCAATGAATTTGACTACTTAACTAAGTCACATAAATGGACCATAAAGTACTCCACCTTTTGTGACTGGCTTAGTATAATGTCTTCAAGGCTTATCCATGTTGTAGCACATGTCAGAATTTCCTTTCTTTGTAAGGCTGAATAATATTCTATTGCATGTATGTTTTTCATCTACTCACCTATTGATGGAAATTTGAACTGTTTCTACCTTTTGGCTATTGTGCTCAGTCGTTGAGTGGCAATTGCATGAGAAGTGTGGCCTTCATAGATCTGGAGTGGACACGTGGAGTCATTCGTCAGTTACATTTCTCACAGATGGCGATCTGACCATTTCATGGCCTCCAAGCATTTTACTTACCCTTGGTTGTGTTGAAGATCTTACAAGATATTGTCTTTTTGCACCTCCTATTCTATAAATTTCCTAATCATTTTCCACCCAAATTTCTATTAGATTATCTTTTTCTTGCAAATTCATAAGGGCTTTGTTTATACATAAAAATAAACTTCCTGTTTTGTCCTATATAGTACAAATATTTTTCTCTCAGTTTACAATTTATCTTTAGATTTTGTATCTAGTATACTTTTTCATATAAATAATGTTAATTTCAAAATAGACAAATCTGGTTTTTTCTTTTACAGCTTCTTAGCCGTTTGCATTGCTTACAAAGGTTTCCCCAACTCTTGCATCATGTAAAGTATTCTAAATTCTCTTCTAATGTCTTATAGTTTTGTTTGCATGTATGTGTGTGTGATTTATTTAGATTTGTTTGGTATATATGTACAATGAAGCAAGAGTTTAAGCTTGTTTTCTTCTAGTTGGGTAGTCAATTATACACATATTATTTGTTAAAGTATCGTTCTTTTTCTGTGGCATTGGAATACCATCTTTATTCTGCCTATGCTGAGACTCCTAGAAACGTGTAATTTTTATATTCCTCAGCACAAATATCGCTTCAGTACCTGAAAGAGGCAAGGGAATCAAATACATATCACTGAAAAAACATGTGATACCAAGTCAATACTCGTGTACGAGCAAGTGCCAATTCACCCAATGCTAGTATAGGATCACCAGAGGCTTCATATGTACTATATTTTTTATGGGGAAAAAAAATCTCCCTCCAAACTGTGTCACAATGATGATTTTCATGTTCAATTTGACTTTTAGCTTTTTCTGTTTTTAATTTCTAAGTTTATTTTGAGAGAGACAGAGAGCACAGGTGAGGGAGGGACAGAGAGAGAAAGGGAGAGAGAATCCCAAGTAGGCTCCACACTGCCAGCACAGAGCCTAACACGGGGCCTGAACCCCCAAAACCGTGAGATCATGACCTAAGCCAAAACCAGGAGTCAGACAGTTAACTGACTGAGCCATACAGGCACCCCACTTTCAGCTTTTTAAAAAGGAAGGAAAGAATTATGATGAAAACATATAGAATGATATAAATTCTCAGCTAAGAAGAATTTTTAACTTATTTGCTATTTTGAAATAGAAATATTCCAGTAATTGGTTTTATGAAAAAATATAATTATATATATTTACATGTATATACACATATATATTTACACATATAAAGTTTCTCTCCTTCTGAAAATAATGATCTGGGTTCAAATTCTGTGTCCCTTATTTACTAGTCATGGAGCTTTATGCAAATCACTTAGCTTTTCTGAGACTGAAATCATATCAGTCATTTGTGATGAGAACCAATTAAGATGTCATCAATAAAACCTCCCTGTGCTAAGTCTTGTTATCATAAATGTCAGGTGACGTACTTAATCATGCCATTCTTTACAAATTCTCACCATCAGGTCTTTTGGTCCAAAATTGAGTTAACTCTGCTACTTCCTGCGTCAATTTGCAGAGGCGACTAAGTGCTGACAGCCCCACCTACCCAATCCAAGGATGGGAAATTAGTCTCCAAAAGGTTTCCCAAATTGTTCAGCTACTACTCAAGAAGCAGTCGTGTCACCAGGAGAGTGATCACTCTTGGAAGCAACACTCACTTATTGAGCTGGTATGAAGGAGCAACCCTTTCAAGGAATTCCCTAGGGATGGATTATTTTCCTAACAAGTAGAGACTGAGGAGTGGCCGTTTCTTCATGACTGGGGGACACTTGGCAGAAGAGAAACTTGGAAGTTGTGGTTTGCAAGGGTATGTGCAAATCTCAGCGTGATAGGTCCTAGCCTAGGTATTTGAAGGTAGTGTGACAGCAAGTATCATTGTTTTGTGGGTGAAAACACAAAGATATATATCTTAGCAACAAATAGGTGCTCTGGGAGGATAATCAGGCTAAGCCCTAAAATGGCACAACCCTGAATGTTGATGTCATTCCTAAAAAACACTTTAGTGCTCTCTCTCAAAATAAACACAAATGCTTAAAGGAAAGTTACATGAATGCAACTCTCATTTGCTCCTGGAATGTTACTGAGCTAATGCCACCCTTTAGGAGGAGTCTAAGTATCTTTGAATGTCTGAGGAAGAGATTTCCAAGTACCGGGGAGGGGAACTTAGCCCTTTGAGTCTGGCAATGACTGTTGTTTCAAGCTTTAATTGTTTCCACACCTTATTCACTGTTAATACGTTTTGGTACAAACTGCAATCGTGAATGGAGAATGGAATTCAAAATCAGGCTCTTTTAGGGCTGTTTTACTGTGGTCTAACAAAAAATGATATTTACATGTTATACTATGCCAGTGTCATACACACTGCCTCACAGGGATCACTTTTCATGGCGATTCGTTTCATTTTTGGTGTTACTTTCAAAATTGGGGAGGGGGAAGAGCATTTGTGTATGGAAACTTGACTTTGTTTACATAGTCTCCTCAATTTTAGGTAGAGTAAATGTATATTCCTTCCAATCATAACATTCTCTTCCCATCACTTAAATACTTTGCAGTTTTCTATAAGCGGCTTCATATGTCCCCTTACTTTGTGATTTAGCAAATTTTGCTCATAGCAATTAGACCCGGCAGGCCATATTTATATAATAGAGTGTTACTTAGCACTTACAATAATATCAGCGCGTAGGGAAGAGGAGTGTTAAACTAACCTCTGAAAAGAAACGGGGTTGGCAAAATATTTGAGAATTTTATTGTTAATATGTTTGGCTTTTCCAATATTTGTAATAGAGGTTCTCTTTGAGCCCCTATTTTTCCTACAATTTAAGGAAAGCACAAAGAACTCCAGGCATTCTCACCTCTGCTGGAATGTTATTGAGAGGCGTCACTGAAGTCAGGGAAGGGTCGCTGCCCCGAGTCCTGTGCTGTTCGGATGCTGGTACAGAGATTATTTAATATGTTTCCTCCCTTCCTCCATATTTCCTTCCACTCACCACCTCTGTCTTTAACGTGGAAGATGTGTTGTGTAGGCATAGAAAAGAAGACAGTCTGAGGCGTGGGGGCAGTCACTCCCCAGAACAAGAAGTAACAGTGCTGGGCTCATGAGGTTTTATGCTGTAGCTCACATAAATCAGGGTCTTCGATCTCTTGTTCTAAGTCTTTTTTTTTTTTTTTTTTTTTTTTTTTTGATAAATTTTTTTTTTTATGTTTTTAAAGTAGGCCCCACGCCCGACGTGGGACTTGAACTCATGACCCTGAGATGAAGAGTTGCATGCTCCACCAACTGAGCCAGCCAGCTGCACTTTCTGGAGGTTTTGAGNTTTTTTTTTTTTTTTTTTTTTTTTTTTAGTAAAATGTTTTTGAGCTAAGGCCATCCTTAGGAGGAGCCGAAGTATTTTTGAATGTCTGCGGAAAAAAATATAAATCTTTTTCCAAAGAAAATTCTTCCAGAGAAAATAGAAATTTGAATCCTTCAAAGTCCTGAACAATAATGCATGTCTACTAAAGCATTTTTTAAAGATTCTGCAAAGGGAAGGAATTACATCTCACAGTACTGAATAAAGTAAAATTTTCTAAAAGTACTTACCACACTGTTCTCTCCTTAAAATTCCTTGTCTTAGTAGTAGCTTGTTAGTGCTTTTCTGTATTTTCCTCAAAACTCTAACTGGTGCATAACCTCTTTGGAGATGGTTCCTTCCTAGGCTAGTTTGATGTCCTTTCCTATGTACGTTAATCTACTCCCTGCATCTAGTGGCTTCAATTCTGCAATTCTAGCCATTACTACAATTGTGAAAACAGTTACCCAAGTGTGATAGCAGGTCAAGCAACAAAGAATATATCCTTCTTGGCTGCAGGGTGGAAGCAAAGGCTTCTGTTTGAATAGTTTCATCTTCGGGAGCACCTGGGTGGCTCAGTGGGTTAGGCATCCGACGTTTGATCTCAGCCCAGGTCTTGATCTCAGTGTCATGAGTTCAAGCCCCACGTTAGAGCAGGGGCTCCAACGCCCAGTGCGGAGCCTATTTTTTAAAAAAAAGTTTCATGTTTATCATATGTGTTGCTGGGTATATATAAGAAATGCACAGCAGATGCCTCCTGGAGGATGGTCTCTTATGTGCTATAGACAGAAGATGGATCAGGAAGCAACCAGCATGAGGAAAGCTAATACTTAAAGTCTGCCAACCATGATCAAATGGTATGCAAACGTATAGCAAGTTAGCAGAAAACCCTTATGTTATTTGGAAATACCTAAATCTATACCAGATTTTCAGATGTATAATGAAAGTATTACAGTTAGGGGGGAAACCAGAGAAAAATGTAGAGTTTAGGTTAAAATGAGGCAATAATTGGAATTTTGCACTTGGTTTCATTAGCTGCCAACAATCGGAATGGTGCACAATGAAACCCATAAAACATGTTGCCAAATTTCTGGTCAGTTGAGACTGCTGTGTTTCATTCTTCTCTGGTAAAAATGTCTTAATTTTGGCCATGTGATGTTATTTGTCTCATCTGGTTTCTTGGAGACTGAAGGTCTCTCATTAACTGTACTAATAAATAGAAGAGGCAGCAGAGAGCAAGGAAACGAGACAGCAACAACACCCGTTGAGGTCACCGTGGTGGGGATGACCAGTGGCTGGAAGCCCCACTATAGATACAAGATTAGGGGACGGGGAAGCTGCTGTGGGGTAAAAGCTAAACTGCAGGCTGGCTAAGATTCTGAGATGAGACAGCATGATGCTCCAGAAGGTGTTTTGGAATCATTTGGGATGATGTGGCCTTAGGCAAATAACCTATTCTCTGAACCAGCTTCCTCTGCCTTAAACACGGAATTCTAAGGTGAAAACTCCTCTGGCTGTGATCTTGCATTTTAATATCTTTTATGGGATCTAAGATGTCCTCTTCCAGGGCACCTGGGTGGCTCAGTCAGTTAAGCATGTGACTTCGGCTCAGGGAATGATCTCACAGTTCACGAGTTTGAGCCTCACATCAGGCTCTGTGCTGACAGCTCAGAGCCTGGAGCCCGCTTCGGATTCTGTGTCTCGTCTCTCTCTGCCCCTCCCACCCCCACTCTTTTAAAAATAAATAAACATTAAAAAAAAAAGTTAAGATGTCCTCTCTCCCAATCCCCCACCCCTGTATTTTAACATTTCTGAAACAGGGTGTGCTTTCTAATCAGTAGTGAGTTACAATAACTGTTATCTCAATATACTTACTTTGCCTGTGCATGAAAAATGCCAGCATCAAAACTGCAAAGGGCATAGGAGGTGTGGGAGACAAATCTCAGGTGTAGAAAATAGAACTTTTTTTTTTTTAACCATTCGGAACTAAATGGCGATGATAGGGAGTATGAGAAGGTAATGACTAAGACGGATGCAGTGCTATCTCCAGAGCTGAAGTCAAAAGTCGGCTAACTCTATATAATTGCAGAGCCAACACCAACGGTTTCATTCTTCGATATATTCTTTAAAGAAATGCAGGGGCGCCTGGCTGGCTTAGTCGGTTAAGCGTCCGACTTTCGCTTAGGTCGTGATCTCGCGGTTCGTGGGTTCGAGCCCCGCGTCGGGCTCTGTGCTGACTGCCAGCTCAGAGCCTGGAGGCTGTTTCAGAGTCTGTGTNAAAGTACTATACTGAAAAACACGGACAGCAACAATTCCAAGGGTTCAGCAGGCTCAGTCTCTGAATATGTAGCAGGTTTAGGAAAACTTCAACCAGTATATTTTACCTACATTTCCTATGTGCATAGAGAGTGATATGGGGTTTAAAAAAAGAGTGGTTTGAGACTGAGAAAGTTTCTTCAGAGCATATTATGAACATTGTAAGTGGCAACAAAGTATGGTGTTACTTTTAAATTGGAAATAATTTTTACTTTCTTATTCATAAAATGTTTGTATCTTAATGGCAAGTTGTCTTTGATTCAACCAGCTGCAATGGATCAATACAAATCTACCAGTTCAAGCAAAGCTCCTTCATGCCACCAGCACTGAAAGATGGTGTGAGTGAACACTTTGCAGAATGACTCTTTTGGATTTATAACCAATATAGAGTGAAAAATACAATTGTGGGAGCTGGACACAATCAGAAGAGCTTTAAGTTTCTCCATAGGGTTCATGTAAACCCTGATATGTAACCCTTCCTAGGGTTAATTATTGTGTTGAATTATAAGTACTTTATTAAAAGATATTAGTTTAGTCTAAGAGTTTCTGTAGTAATAGTTATTATTAATAATAAAAGCTATATATTATATGCATACAAGCAGGACAAAGTGACTTGGGGCAAATAAATCAATTATACATGTTTAGGAATAAAAAAATTTAGTCATAGAATGGTAAAGTGACTTGCCCTAGCCACACAGTTTGCTATGCTAGGACCACGAATAGAACTGAGTTTTCTTTCTTCCTTCTTTCTTTCCTTCCTTCCTTCCTTCCTTCCTTCCTTCCTTTCTTTTTAGTATTTTTTTAATGTTTATTTTTTGAGAGATAGAGAGACAGGCAGACAGAGCATGAGCAGAGGACAAGCAAAGAGAGAGGGAGATACAGAATCTGAAGCAGGCTCCAGGCTCTGAGCTGTCAGCAGAGAGCCTGATGTGGGGCTCAAACTCACGAACTGTGAGATCATGACCTGAGCTGAAGTCAGACGTTTAACCAACTGAGCCACCCAGGTGCCCAGACAACAATGTGTTCTAATGCAAGGAGAACAGCCAGCGCTGTTTGGAACTTACCAGGAGATAAAATGAAATGCACTTATGTTTGCTTGCTAGTATTTTCGCAAAAATACTTCATTCTGTGTTTCATAGGGCAAAATATTTAAGGAATTTTCAAGGGTAACTGTGACTGTATTCTCAAAATCTTGGAGCTTGTGTTACCTGAAGAATACAGCAATGGGTTTGCGGGTGGGGAGACTGATGAGACAGACCAGGGAGGAGAAAGGATGAAGAGGGAATACCAGTTAGGAGACTCTTGCAATACAAGAAAATGATGACCGGAGCTTCAACCAGTGTGGTGGCAGCAAGGACACCTCCTCCAGTGGAGGAAGTACAGTCGAGGCAGAAACGTGAAGGGAATGACTAGCCATGGAACATCCTAGAGAAGGAGAAGATAAAGCTTACCTGACCTTTCTAGACCTATAGATTAGGATGATGATTGGGAGGAGCATGACACTTAATACAGGGATCTCCATATTTTGATCTAGTGAAGAAGACACAACTTAAATTATCCATCTTCGCTGGACTGAGTTTAAAATGAGATAGTTCTGAGGCGCCTGGATGGCTCAGTCGGTTAAGCACCCAACTGCGGCTCATGTCATGATCTCATGGTTTGTGGGTTCGAGCCCCACATCGGGCTCTGTGCTGACAGCTAGCTCAGAGCCTGGAGCCTGTTTCAGATTCTGTGACTCCCTCTCTCTCTGACCCTCCCCCACTCACGCTGTCTCTCTCTCTCACACACAAATAAATAAAAACATTAAAAAAATAAAATGAGATGGTTTTAAATTTTAATGTTTCAAATTACATTAGCCCCAGCCCTGCTGATTTATCACCCAACCACAGATCCACCCTACCTGATGTTTTGTAAGGCAGCTATGCTCACCACTATACCACCAACGCAGACTCACCCTACCTGAAGTTTCGTGTCCCCAGGAAGCAGACAGAGGGTGAGGCAAAGTTTTTTCAGAGCATAATATGAACATTGTAAGTGGCAACAAAGTACGGTGTTACTTTTAAATTGGAAATAATTTTTACTTTCTTATTCATAAAATGTTTGTATCTTAATGGCAAGTTGTCTTTGATTCAACCGCTTGGACTGATTGCTTAATCTTCCAAGAATCCATAAAAATGACTACTTGTCAAAGGAAAACCCAGGGGCTCTATTTCACACAGGCCAAAGTTGGCACTGTGAAGTGATAACTCCCCTCCACTCCCAGGTGGCTCTGCGGAGATAATATTGCCCAAAGCCACAGTGTCAATAAGGAAGCTCAGTGCCAAAAGACAGTAAGTGGAAGGTAGGACATGAGGTGAGGACTCCGAGTTTTACCCTATGGACTTATGGCTGGTCACCACAGCAGTATCTGGGTGGGAACAAATCCTTCAAAGCTCTGAAGACAAGGAAGGCCGAGAGGACCTGAGGGGTGAATTTCCAACCTAAGTATGCCCCGATAAATTCTGACGGTCCCCAAAAGGATGCCTTATATGTGCCCACAAACCAGTCTGTACACTTCATCTATCATGTTTGCTCCAGCTTCTCTCCCTCAACTGATGCCACTTCCTAAGAAAATGGTGCTGCCTCTGTTGGCAGTGATTGATCTTCAGTGGTGTGTGAGTCACGTCTGGTTCTCAGATGCTGCCAAACCCACTATTTCTGGGGTGTCAGAATGTTCTGGGTAAATGTGGAGATTGGGGATGAAGGAGGAGACCAGAGCCTAATCTTTAACCTCTTGCCACATTTTGTCACCAGTTCTTATAAAACTTTGCTCTTACTTGTCCCAGAAAATCCCACAGGAAAGCTGCTGCTTCAATTTCTCCCTTCCATTTTTCATCTTCTTCAAACCATCCCTGTCATGATGCTACATACCAAAACATTTCTCTCCTCAATTCCTCGCCGTCATTAAAAGCAAACAAAACCCTCCTCTCAACAAGTAATAAACCCATCTCCAGAAAACAAAACAAAGGCCAGAAGAAACTCAGAGGGACTGTCTTAAGCAAACATAGAAATTTATGTGAAAATTCAGCATCCTGAATTCCAGTGCTCAGATAAGGACACTTTTCAGTTTCCTGGAGACTGTGGGTGGCTACTTACTTTTCATTTACATAACAGAGGGGCCTATTCCAGCAGTCCTCTTAAATAGTAATATGAGGGGGCACCTGGCTGGCTCAGTTGGTTAGGCATCAGACTTCTGCTCAGGTCATGATCTCACAGCTTGTGAGTTCTAGCCCCATGTCAGGCTCTGTGCTGACAGCTCAGGGTTTGGAGCCTGCTTCAGATTCTGTGTCTCCCTCTCTTTCTGACCCTTCCCTGCTCATGCTCTCTCTCTCTCTCTCTCTCAAAAATAAATAAACATAAAAAATTTAAAAAATAGTAATATGCCAAAAATTAATTGAAGTCTCTACTTCAGAGAAGAAACTGCACAGAGAAATCATTTTCTTAAGTTAAGTATTACTTAATAGATGAGTGTCTAAAATAACTTGAGGCAAAGACTTGCAGTGGGAGATTTGTCTGGGAATTTGATCCCAGGAAGCAAGAATTAAAAGAAAGTAAAAACAGGGAAGCTAGGAAAACCGATGAAGAACCCATTCCCAAACTGTTTACTACTATTAAGGTCACTGGTGTTTTTGTCCTGAGACCTTCTGAGCAGCTGTGAATGACGTTCAGAAACATTTACCTAAGGGCTGAGAGGGAGAAGGAGGCATGGATCCATTGCTTCTTGTCGCCATTTGTCAAGGATGGCTTGGGCAGCATAGGTTTACCTGCATGTTGGTATTGCAAATTTCCTGCAGGTGGCTCATGCCAGGAAGCAAGAAGTACCTGTTAGGGACCCACAGTGAGGTGCTCTTGGTTGTACCTGTAAGAAGCTGATTGAGCTACAGCACTGGCAGGAGGGGAAATTAGGGTTGAGAGGATCTGAGTGCTGCCTACGAGGATCTGACTAAGTGGTCTTTCCCCCACAGAACAGAAAAAAGACAAGAGGCCCAAGAACACACATATACTCAGGAATCTGAGGAGACACAGAAGAGTCTGGGAAGAGACCAATGCAAAGTCATCAAAGAGGTAGGAGGAAAATAATGTAATAAAAACAGTTATGGCCATGACAACAACAACCATAGCAGTAGCAATGATAGTAAGAGCAGCAGATACTCCTAACAGTAGACTACGTAGCAGACACTATTCTATGCTCTTTTCATAAAACAACTCATTTAATACTCCCAACCATCTTACACATGGGGACACCAAATTACTGGAGTAATAGTTGGCTACTCCAGGGCCTGTGCTATTAACCACTTTATCACACTGACCTGAGGAATAGAGAGCATCCATGAGACAGCAGTAGCTGGAATTCCACAAAGTAAGGAACGAGCAAAGGACAGTTTTACCAGGGAGGAAAGAATGAGGACTGATGAAAGGCTACCTCATTTGTGACCAAGAGGTACCTGGTCGCTTGTGAAGATGCAGTTTGAGCTCAGTGATGCGTCAGAACACAGAGTGCGACGAGATTAGAAAGGGTAGAGCCCATGTCCATTTCTGGAGACATTTGTTAGTGAAAGGAGTCAATGTATTACTTTAGTGTAATAACCACTTGTCCTGGGGAGCCTGGGTGGCTCAGTCGGTTAAGTATCTGACTCTTGATCTCAGCTCAGGTCTTGATATGGGGTCTTGAGTTCAAGCCCTGCACTGGGCTCCGCACAGGGCATGAAGCCCACTTAAAAAAATTAAATAGACACAGGTCACCTTGGTGGCTCAGTTGATAGAGTGTCTGACTCCTGATTTTGGCTCAGGTCGTGATTTCATGATTCATGAGTTCAAGCCCCATGATGGGCTCTTTGCTGACAGTGCAGAGACTGCTTGGGATTTTCTCTTTCCCTCTCTCTCTGTCCTTTCTGCATGTGCACGTGCTCTCTCTCAAAATAAATAAATAAACTTTAAAAATTCCAACCAGCCAACCAAGCAAAACCTCGCCTTTCCTAATTTGCTAATAGAAGAGAGGGATCCAGTGTCTAGGTGAGGAGAAGGAGATCAGCAGGACTCTAAATATTACTAAGTTTGAATTGGCACAGTTCTTTCAGGTACAGAAAATGTCCCTCAGGTGGTGTCCTTCGGCTAAATGCCAAGAGAGAAAGGTTAAGAAGCAACATAGGATCCATCAGAGACTGAGGAAGCCTTTGGAGACAAGAATAATGAGCAGATTTTCATTCTGGTTTTTTGCCATTTCTGAGTTCCCACAAAATGGCAGAAAGGGACACACTTTGTTGCCAACCTTCTCTTTCCCTCCTCCTGCCTCATTAGCTGAGCCCAATCATTATACTACATTTTCTGTGCCTTGGATAGAAAAGCCAGCTCTTCAAACCATAACATTGGCAGCCGTTTTGTTCCTACAGTTTGTAAAAATTAAATCACAAATCAAAAGAATGTGAGCCAAACATGCCACAGCCATTTGGATTTACATGAAAGGGAAACCATCAACACCTCCCTATCTTGGCTGATGAATGTATCTGATATTTCAGACTTCTTTCTTGGTTCTTTCATGACCACAAGACCAAAACTAATCAGTCCAATTAGACAAACTTCCAGATTACAGCTCTGAAGTCAACTCAACAAGTAACATATCCAACAATATAATTTGCCAAGTTTAATTCAGAGGTTGAAGGAGGGTGGAGGGCAGAGGGTTCCTGATTTATCACAGCAGCTAAAGCAATATTCCAGTCTGAATACAAAACAAAGAATAAGAAATAAAGCGAGATTGGGGGCACTATAAATACTCCTCAGCATGTTTTCCCAATATTAAAGAACAAAAAAGAAAAGAAAAACTGAAGTTAAGACATCATCTGATGAAAGCTCTCAGGATAGTTGTAAATACCTTCAAATGAATTAGTTAAATGTAAAGAAAAAGATCAAATCCAAAGAGAACTGGAAGAATATATAGATAAATATTTACCTGATTATGATGGTGGAATGGTCTTGCCATGCAAAGGAAAAAAGATTAAAAGATTTCTGCACTAAATTTTCTGAACTCAACATAAGCCACTATAAGCAAAAAAATTAAGACAAATGGAAAAATATAATTGCCACACATATAATATTCAAATGGTTTATATCCTTTTTTTAGAAAACAATTTTAATGTTTTATTTATTTCTGAGAGAGACAGCATGAGCAGCGGAAGGTCAGAGAGAGAGGGAGACACAGAATCTGAAACACGCTCCAGGCTCTGAGCTGTCAGCACAGAGCCCAACACGGGGCCCGCACCCACGACCCGTGAGATTATGACCTGAGCTGAAGTCGGATGCCCAACCAACTGAGCCACCCAAGCGCCCCTCGAATGATTTATATCCTTAACTTTCCTTTTAACAGATTTTTTGAGATATAATTAACCTACCATATAGTTCATCTAGTTAAAGTGTATAATTCATGGGGTTTTATATGTGTGTGTGTGTGTGTGTGTGTGTGTGTGTGTATTAACAGGATTGTACAATCATTACTATAATTGATTTTAGATTATTTTTATCACCTCAAAAAGGAACTTTTGCACCTATTTAAAAAACATCGCTCCACATTTCCTGCCATCTCCTCAAATGTAGGGGTTTCCACTGTCTATTTTCAGATATTTTCATCACTGCAAAAAGAATCACCATACCCATTAGCAGTCACTCATTTCCTCTTCCCTCCTGCCCCTGGGAGCCACAAGTCTGGTTTCTATCTGTGTGGGTGTGCTTATTCTGGATTTTTCATATCGATGGAATCATATAATATGTAGCCTTTGCATCTGGCTTTTTTCACTTAAAATACTGTTTTCAAGGCTCATCCATGTTGCAGCATGAATCAGTACTTCATTTCTTTTTATGGCTGAATAATATTCTATTACACAGATACACCATATTTTATTTATCCATTCTCCAGTTGATGGACGCTTGGGATTTTTCCACTGTTTAACTGTTAAGAATAATATTGATATGAACATTCATATCCAAGTTTTGTGGAGTTTTCTGTGGGTGCGTTTTGAGTTGTCTTGTGTCTTTACCTAAGAGTATGGATAATATGGTATATTGCTGGATCATATGGTATACCTATCTTTAACCTTTTGTCAGCCTGTTCTCTAAAGTATCTGCATCATTTTACACTCTCACCAGCAATGCATAAGGACTCCAATTTCTCTATGCCCTACCCACACTTGTTATGATCTTGTAGTTTATAGCCATCTTAGTGGATGGAAGTTATATATCTTAGTGGTTTGGATTTGCGTTTCCCTAATAGCTGCTAATGATGTTGAGAATATTTTCATGTGCTTATTGGACATTTGTATATATTTTTTTCGAAATGTCTGTTTAAATCCTTTGCCCATTTCCTAATTGAGTTATTTGTGTTTTTATTAAGTTGTAAGATTTCATTATGTATTCTGGACACAAGTTCCTTATTTGATAGCTAATTTATAAGTATTTTTCCCTTCTGTGAGTTATCCTTTCATTTTCTTGATAGTGTTCTTGAAAGCAGAAAAGTTTTGGGGGCACTTGTCTTGCTCAGTCAGTAGACTTTGTGACTCTTGATCTCAGGGTTGTGAGTTCAAGCTCCACACTGGGTGTGCAGCTACTTTAAAAAGTTTTTAGTTTTGATAAAGTCTAATTTATCTATTAGTTATTTTGTTGTTTGCATTGTAGGTGTTATACCTAGGAAATCATTGCCTCTCTCTCTCTCTGACCCTCCCCTGCTCGTGCTGTCTCTCTCTGTCTCAAAAATAAATAAAGCATTTAAAAAAAAAGACAACTGACTGTAAATGTAAGGATTTATTTCTGGGCTCTTAATTCTTTTTTAAAATATAATTTATTGTCAAATTGGCTAACATACAGTGTGTAAAGTATGATCTTGGTTTTTGGGGTGGATTCCTATGGTTCATCGCTTACATACAACACCCAGTGCTCATCGCAACAAGTGCCCTCCTCAAGGCCTATCACTCATTTCCCCCCTCTCTTCCACCCTTACCATCCACCGTCAGTTTGTTCTCTGTATTTAGAAGTCTCTTATAGTTTGCCTCTCTCCCTGTCTGTAACTATTTTTCCTCCTTCCCATCCCCCGTGGTCTTCTGTTAAGTTTCTCAAGATCCACATATGAGTGAAAACATATGATATTTCTCCTTCTCTGACTGACTTATTTCACTCAGCATAATACCTTCCAGTTCCATCCACGTTTCTGCAAATGGCATTATTTTATTTTTTCTCATTAGCAAGTACTATTCCACAGTACATATAAAAAACACATCTTCTTTATCCATTCATCAGTTGATAGGCATTTAGGCTCTTTCCATGTTTTGGCTATTGTTGAGAGTGCTGCTATGAACATTGGGGTACATGTGCTCCTATGCATCAGCACTCCTGTATCTCTTGAGTAAATTCCTAGCAGTGCTATTGCTGGGTCATAGGGGAGTTCTATTTTTAGTTTTTTGAGGAACCTCCACGCTGTTTTCCAGAGGGGCTGCACCAGTTTACATTCCCACCAACAGTGCAAGAGGGTTCCTGTTTCTTCACATCCTCACCAGCATCTGTAGTTTCCTGAGTTGTTCATTTTAGCCACTCTGACTGGTGTGAGGTGGTATTTCAGTATTGTTTTGATTTGTACTTCCCTGATGATAAGTGACGTTGAGCATCTTTTCATGTGTCTGTTGGCCATCTGGATGTCTTCTTTGGAAAAGTGTCTGTTCATGTCTTCTGCCCATTTCTTCACTGGATTATTTGTTTTTTGGGTGTTGAGTTTGGTAAGATCTTCACAGATTTTAGATACTAACCTTTCATCTGACATATCATTTGCAAATATCTTTTCCCATTTCGTTGGTTGCCCATTGATTTTGTTGATTGTTTCCTTTTCAGTGTAGAAGCTTTATCTTGATGAAGTCCCAATAGTTCATTTTTGCTTTTAATTCCCTTGCCTTTGGATATGTGTCAAGCAAGAAATTGCTGTGGCTGAGGTCAAAGAAGTTGTTGCCTGCTTTTTCCTCTAAGGTTTTGATAGTTTCCTGTCTCACATTTAGGTCTTTCATCCATTTTGAGTTTATTTTTGTGTATGGTGTAAGAAAGTGCTCTAGTTTCGTTTTTCTGCATGTTGCTGTCTGACTTTTAATTTTATTCCATTGATCTACTTATCTATCTTCAGGCCAGTACCATACTGTCTTAGTTACAATAGCTCTGTAGTAATCCTTGAAATTGGGAATTTAAGTCCTGTAACTTTTTTTTCTTTTTAAGATTGTTTTAGTTATTTTGCATCCCTTGTGTATATAAATAATAGGACTAGCTTGTCAATTTTTGCAGCTGGAATTTTGATAGAGATTATGTTGAATCTGTAGATCAATTTTGGGAGTATTACCATCTTAACAATATTAAATCTTTCAATCCATGAAAATGGGATGTTTTTTTTTCATTTACTTATGTATTCTTTAAGTTCTTTCAACAATTTTTTTGTACTCTTTTCTTACACATATTTTGTTCAGTTGTTCCTAAATGTTAGGTTCTTGATGCTATTTTGAATGGAATTAGTAATCCTTTATTTCGTTTTTTGATTGTTCATTGCTATAGTATAAAAATATAATTGGTTTTTGGGGTGACTGGTTCACTCTGTCAGGTAAGCATCTGACTCTTGATCTCAGCTCAGGTCTTGATCTCAGGGTCATGAGTTAAAGCCCCATGTTGGGCTCCATGCTGGGTGTGGAGCCTACTTAAAAAAATATTTTAAAAATATAATTGATTTTTAAAACAATCTTGTATACACATTGCTGAAGTTGTTTATTAGTTAGGATTAGGATTTCTATATACAAAGTCATGTTATCTGCAAACAGAGATACCTTTAACTTTTAACAAGTTCCTACAAATCAATAAGTAAAAGACAAACAAGCACCCCAGTGAAAAAAGTGTCAATGAATATGAATAGGTAGTTCATAAGAAAGCTATGTGTGGACAATAAAATAAACTTAACCTCACTAGGAATTAAATGAATGCAAATTTAATTAATATGATGCTATTTTCTATCAAAATGACAAAGCTTTAAAAAAGAAAATAATATTCATTTTTCTATACTGAAGGGAGTGTACAAATTCTCCTGTAGGGCAATTTGGGAATGTATATTAAACATTTAAAGTAAACATCTTAAAGATGTTTACAGTGTTTATCTAGTAATTTATGTTCCAGAGATTTATTCTAAGGATCATCACAGTGTGATGTGCACAATGATATATGTACAGAGAGGTTCATAAAGCATTATTTGTAATAGAGAAAAATGTAAAGATCTCACATGCTTGGCAATAGCAAACAGATAAATCCATATTCATACAATGGAATACTACACTTCCATGGAAAACTAATTGCTAGAGATATGCAAGATCATAGGAACAGGATCATGACATATTATTTTGTAAAGTAAGCATGTATAATAGGATATCAGTTTTGTTCAAAATTAGTGTGTGTGTGTGTGTGTACATAGTGGCTTACTGCTGTATAAAGAAGTGTGAATTCAGGTGATGTATTTTCTCCTTTATACTACTCTGTATTTTCTAATTTTTAAATTTGTAGGCAACTATTACTTTTATGAGAACAAAAACAAAACACTTTGTTAGAAAAACTTATTGAGTCTGATGTTCTGTTCCACAGAACCTCTAGTCGTAGGATGACTAAAGCGGTGTCAGAAACCAGATTCTTGCAAGTGTGAGGAAAGCTGGGCTTTGGAGGTGTTAGTAGCTGAAATTACCAGTAGCCAAGTACTAGTAGCAAAACTGAGAGCGTTCTGAACTCTGTTGCTAGCCTAGAACATACAGCAGAACTTCTTCTGAAAGCCTGGGACCCGCTGAGAGAATGATGCAGTTGGCATTAGAGGCTGAGAGGTCACAGAGAGAGCTGTGGAAGAACAGTTTGGGCTACCAGGTAGGCTTAAGTCATGAGTAAGGCACATGAGTCGAGTGCAAACAAGTCTGTTGTTAGTGGGTAGAGAGGCAACGGACACAGAGGGGAGCCTGTGACTGGTGGAGCATTGGAGTCCAATTTCATGTGCTCTTGACGAGACTCCCAGATTTGGCCCAGATACAAAGCCTACCTCCCAGTTCCACTTTTTCTGAGCCTGCCTTCCCCCCCTGGATTTTTATTGCCTTGTTTATGGACACTGAAGTCCTTATTTCTGGAGGTGACAGGTGTGAGCTTCTGTTTCCTGTAAGAGCCTTTCTGAAAGTCTCCCTGGGTGCCAAGAAGAAAGATGAAATCAAGTACTCTAAGCAGTTTGACTAGAGTAGAGAACAGAACAGGAGAGTGATCAAAGATGAAGCTGCAGGTAGACAGCCTCAGACGGCTTTGAACCCTGGTGACTTAGCTTAGCCTGTGGTTTGAGCGGCTTGATGCTCTAGTCTAAAATCTGTCATCAACTTATTATATGACCTTCGACCATTTACCTTCTTTGACATTTAGTTGTCTCATTTGTAAAATTAGGATATTGGCTTAGGTAACTGTTAAAATTATCTCTAGCTTTTAAAGTATTAATCTGCTGTCTATCTTATACGAAGTAGGCAGCTGCTTACTTTGCTACCTCATCCAGAGATTACTGGTGTCAGGAGCCTGAGGCACTACTGACTGATAACGGGACAGTTCCAGAATATATCTATCCACCTTAAGTGACCTTTTCTAAACGTTTCCCAGGCTCCTGGAGAGCATGGTTTCAGTTCTAAATCATGAAGACTAAGGGAGTCAGGAGATTCTGAGATTTCAAATTAAGATGTCATATTCAGTTATATATTTCATGAGGACAGGGGCCATATCTCCCTTGTGTGTCACTCTGTTCATCCTTGGAACCTGACCATTGTGTGGGAATCAATAAATATTTGTTAAATAAATGAATAAACAAAAGTGCATGTGATAGACATTATCTATGCTTATTGTAGTGATTATTTCACAATGTATACAAATATTGAATCATTAAGTTGTATACCTGAAACTAATGTAATATTTCAATTATATCCCAGAAGAGTGCAAATGAGGAAATACATCAGAAAACACTGGGGAAATTGTAAAACTCAGTGCAACTTAAAGACATTATAGCTCATTCCAGTATCAAGGATTATTGGTAAATTATTATTTTTGCCAAAATAATAAGCAAACTGATAGTTTTTCCAGAACAGATACTGATGAATGAATAGCAGTAATGAATTAGGATTTCAAAGTGGCTCAGGAAACCTGAACATCAATCTTCTTCCTTCCCAAATCTTACTGAGATGACTAAAGAAATATAAAATAAAATTGAAACAGTCACATGCTACAGCCACATGCTACATATCCCCTAAGCCTGAGCTAGGTCCACCTAGGGCTCTGAAGAAGACAGAAACAAAGGTCATTAGGAAAAGAAGATACAGGCAGGACACAAGGAGTCTCCAATTTTGTGAAACTTTATTGTGGACTTTATTGTAGGAGAAACTATCAACTTTCCAAGATTTCTCACTGAATCTTAGAATCACCTCATCCAACCCATAGTCTGACGGTTTCTAACATCCTCTATACTAGTAACTCTTGGTTATTATGGACAAACCATTCAAACTGGCTTAAGCAACTACAGGGAACTGATTGATTGTCTTATCTGAAAAATACAGTGATAGTGGTGTTTTTAGTCATAGCTGGATCCAGAAGCTAAAAAAAAGTCATCAGAAATCAATCTCTCCTTGTTTTGTTTACCTCTGTTTTTTTTTTTTTAATTTTTAAATGTTTTGTATTTATTTCTGAGAAAGAGAGGCAGCGTGAGTAGGGGAGGGTCAGAGAGAGAGGGAGATACAGAATCTGAAGCAGGCTCCAGGCTCTGAGCTAGCTGTCAGCACAGAACATGACATGGGGCCCAAACCCACAAACCCTGAGATCATGACCTGAGCCTAAGTTGGACGCTTAACCGACTGAGCCACCCAGGTGCCTCTGTTTTCCTCTGTTTTCACTTTATTCTCAGGTGGGCCCTTTCATGTATTAACTCCTGGTAGCTTAGAAACTACCTAAGAAGGGGGTAAAAAAATTCCATGAGGATTTCAGCAGAAGTCATCTCATTTAATTGGACTGGACCAACTTGAATCATGTACTCAACCTGGACCCATTGCTATGGCCACATGGATGAGATGCCCTGAATAGCTCCACCTGAATAATCTGTTAATTCCTGTAGCCAGGGGGACAGTTCTACCTTAGCATTATGAACAGAGTAAGGGAAGGATGGTTCCCCAAAAGAAAATCAAAATCAAAATCTTACCTGTTACCAGAAAAGAGCATGAATGCTTTGCAGACAAAAGCAACAGTCTATATGTAACTCCTCCAGGATGACTTTAGTACCTCATCTTCTTCCCTGCATTTGTACTTTTCCAGCATTGAGGCAGTTGGCTCAACTGGGCTTATTAGAGTTCTTCCTAATATCAATCCCTTAGCTACCTCCTGCTGGGCTCATTCTTTGCTACTCTCAGCAATTTCTTTGGTCCATCAGAATAAAAAAGATACAAATTAGATGAATTCTAATTCATAATTCACCAACTCTTCCTGGAAATTAATACACTGGCACTGGATTTTGGTTGCTTTATGTCCACCCTCAGGATCTGATTACCACTCCTGCTGAAGCCAACCCATCTCTTCTAGTCCTCAAAATGGAGACTTCTGTTCTGAAATGGTCTGGAGCCCTGACCCTGCTCCTGATCAGAGGGGATAGAGAGTGGGATCCCAGCACAGGATGCAGTATGGGAATGGGGTGAAGGTTTTGCATCTTGGAAAAACAGGGAGTTAGTGATCCGAGCTGGGGCAGAGGAGGAGGCTGGCTGTCCTGGCCCATTCCCTGGAGGAAATATGTAGCCAACACCCCTAGCTAGTGAAGGGGAAGCTGCAGGAGAGGGAGGCAAACAGCCTATATGGCCCTCTCCCCTGCCAGCTCATTCTTTCTCAAACTATTGTCCTCAACCCAACCATGATCTCATCATGGACCTCAAACTGGGNAAAAAAAAAAAGGATGTTGTTTCTCTAAGTCATTACATGCAATGGCACATGTTTCCATCAACTTTTACTTATATTTGTGAATAAGAACTACTTATTGACAGATTCTTTTTTTTTAATGTTTTTTATTTATTTCTAGGAGAGAGAGAGAGAGACAGCGTGAGCAGGGGAGGGTCAGAGAGACAGGGAGTCACAGGCTGAAACAGGCTCCAGGCTCTGAGCTGGCAGTCAGCACAGAGCCCGACGCGGGGCTCGAACCCACGAACCGCGAGATCATGACCTAAGCGAAAGTCGGACGCTTAACCGACTAAGCCACCCAGGCGCCCCTACTTATTGACAGATTCTAATTAAGGAGTACTTACTTCAATATGGTAAGAGAGTGAAAAAAAGAAAAAAACACGAGAGGTTTTTGTTTGTTTTCTGTGAGTTTGTTTTTTTTTCTTATTTGACATTTTTTGTTTTTATTTTCTGAAGATTAACCCAAAAAGAGTATAGTGTATGCTTCCCAGACCCTCTGCCCCAGGAAAAACAGTCTTCCAATATGATTCTAAAGTTTCTAGCACTCTCTATGCTACCTCATGTCTCAAGTAACTGGCTTTTGCACTTCAGGCCCGTTCAAGGGATTGATGTGGGCTTCTGGGAGATGGAAACGGCAGAATTGACTAGACTGATGGGAGATGTCAGAAGCTAAGGAAGGGACGGCCTTAGAGGCTTAGGAGCCCAGCGAAGCTCAGGCTGGATTTGCTCTCTGGGGAGATGGCTGCATGGGTGCACATGCTGAACTGTGGGCTGCCTGGAAACAGAGTGAGCTTTAGCGAGCTAGGTGTGGTCTGCAGTACTAAAGACACCTGCTTTTGTTAAACAATAGACGACGGCTGCCTTAGTGTAAAACTCAGTAATGACAGTGATATACCGAAGACTTGAAGGCTGTTCTGCAATTCCGGATTGTATGAGGCCAGCCAACAAATGTCATTGCATCCTAGGAATAGAATGAGCCCTCCCCTCCTATAATGATGTTGAGCCTCTCAACAACCTGGCAAGTAGGCATGTAGAGCTAGAATTTAAAAGTAGACCTTCCTGCCTCCGAGTACCAGGGATCAGATTCCTAACTTCACAGTTGGCAGTCATAACTAAAATTAGCAAATTATTAGCACTTGCTGAAGGCTGGGTTAGCATTTTACTGATAAGTCTGGCAGAGGCACAATAATTTGGCTTCTATGCTGTGAGGTATTAAGAAATTCCTATCAGCTTCAGAAAGGGTGCATAGTATGTGTGTATCATTAGTGTTCATTGGAGTTTTCCATGGTTTTCACCTGCCAGGGTGCTAGCTTTTTCATTATTTCATTCATTTTTATTTTTACCGTTAGTTTTGCTATCTCCTTATTATTCTGGCTTGTGGTGGTTTGTTCAGCTACACCTATGGTATGTGTGATGATATATCTTTGTATCAACAGAGTCTTCCCCTGTAATTGCCCCACATAGAAATTGATTTTAAGACATCTTTTGGTGGCTCAAATACCAAACATCCATTCCTTATTGCTAACATAGATGTTTACATCATCATCTCTCCTTCAGCTTGAAGAGAGGTTTTTGTGATTGTCAGGTTTGTTTGTTTTTTTCTGCTAGAATTTGAAATGGGTAAGGTCAGTAGACTAAGGGTCCTCTACTCGGCTAAATGCTCTTTGATTATGAAGTCTGGGGATTGCTAGTCAGAGACCACAATCTCCTGCAGTTCCTGAGGACTGTGGTTTTTTCTCCACTTATTCTTTCCCTTGAGTCTTATCCCAGGGGTTCCACGAAAAAGTGATGAATTTCCAGTTTATCTTTTACAGTGTCAGAACCATGTATCTTGTGACTGTTACATAAAGATATGAGATTTTTTTTAAGTTTATTTATTCATTTTGAGACAGCAGAGAGAGAGAGAGAGCAGGGGAGGGGCTGAGAGAGAGGGAGAGAGAGACTCCCAAGTAGGTTCCACACTGTCAGTACAGAGCCTGAAATGCAATATCATGACTTGAGCTGAAAGGGAGAATATGACGCTTAACCAACTGAGCCACCCAGGTGCCCCAAGAAACATTTTTTTGATGTATCAGCAGCAAAAATACTGTAAACTGAATTACTTCTGGTAATAATTTATATGAGACTTAATTTCTCCCTTGCAGGTAAGCTGTTTCCTAGCACTGATGCTGCATTTGATTTCTGGGGTAATGTTTTAAAATTAGGAAAAATATTACTTTTTTTAAAAATGTTTTATTTATTTTTAGGAGAGAGAGAGAGAGACAGCATGAGCAGGGGAGGGTCAGAGAGACAGGGAGTCACAGACTGAAACAGGCTCCAGGCTCTGAACTGGCAGTCAGCACAGAGCCCGACGTGGGGCTCGAACCCAGGAACTGTGAGATCATGACCCAAGCGAAAGTCGGACGCCCAACCGACTAAGCCACCCAGGCGCCCCGAGGAAAAATATTACTTTTTAATACTTAAAAATTCAGGAAATTAATGTAACATACACCATTCTACCCGTTCATCCACAATGGATAAATGTTAATATTTTTATAATATTTCCTTCATTTATTATTTTAAACTGAAATATTACATACAACTAGAGCCTCTTTTTATCAGGTCCTATTATTCTCTTCCCCCATAAGGAAGCATGCTCATGATTTTGACATGTATCTAATTTATAATGCATGTTTCTATACTTTTACTGCGTAAGTATGAACCTCTATCGTGACTAGTATGTGTACTTAAACAGCACCACAGTGTACCTCCCACCCAGGAACTTTGCTTTCTCATACAGTATTGTTTTTGAGATTTATTTACACATATAGATCTAGTTTATTTCATCTTGTTTATTTATTATATAAGACTCATTGAGAGTCTTTACACAGACATACTACATTTTAATTGTCCATTCCCGAATCGATGGACTGATTAAAAAAATATGGTATTCTGTAAGTTATCAGCTTAGCTATCATCTCTTATAGGAAGCGTTTTCTATTCCATTCTTCCTCCCATCAAAGTTGTATTACATGACATTCGTCTTCGTCCCTTGACCACCCATATCATTGACTCAATCACATATTGTTGAAAAATGTCTCCCTCTGTTTCGGACTATAGACTCCTTAAGATCAGGGACCTTGATCTTAGTAGCCTGTTCATAGTGTTCATGGGGTAGCCTCTACACTGTGCATGGTACGTAGCTGGCCCTTTTTCATAAGCAGATGATTGAATAATTCTCTGTTGTGGAATAAACTATGTCAATAATTTGCTGATATAACTTAAAACCCAGGCCCCAAACCCCAAGCTTTTGAAGGCACTGTGTTCTGCCTGCTAGACCCACTTGTTTCCTCCTGTTGAGTAATGGAAGTCTTTCACCATTTGAGGTAATAACAAATTAAGGTAATGGATATAATATTCTCAATTTTAAGTTTGTTAAAACTTTGCCACCCGGTACCACTTGCTTATATTAAAATCTAATGTTGGGCGCCTAGGTGGCTTAGTCGGTTAAGCGTCCGACTTTCGCTTAGGTCATGATCTCGCGGTTCGTGGGTTCGAGCCCCGTGTTGGGCTCTGTGCTGACTGCCAGCTCAGAGCCTGGAGCCTATTTCAGAGTCTGTGTCTCCCTCTCTCTCTGACCCTCCCCTGCTCACGCTGTCTCTCTCTCTCTCTCCTAGAAATAAATTTTTAAAAAATCTAATGTTAAATAGTGTTTGCTTTAGTTCTAAATTATACATTTTTAAAAATTAAACAAATTACAATTTTCTGGTGTTTCATAATAAGTTCCTATACTTCCAGGTGCCCTGCCACTTGAATAAGTATGAGAACCACTGTGTTGATGACATTCCAATGTAGGCACTCAAGTAGCCTACTACGATCATAAATCATGCTTTTTTTTAATCTTAGAGAGAGAGAGAGAGACGGTGCAGGGGAGAGGTGCAGAGGGAAAGAGAGAGAATCCTAAGCAGGCACCACGCTCAGTACAGAGCCTTACATGACCTTGGCGTCATGACCTGAGCTGAAACCAAGGGTCAGATGCTCAACTGACTGAGCTACCCAGGCACCTGTCAATAATGCTTTTAAAAAAAAAAATGTTTGTTTCAAAGTAGGACATTTCTTAAGGTTTAAAACTAGTCTTGCATATTTTAAAGGGGCAATTCCTTCTCAGTCCGTAAAACCTTATGAAATTTGAAGTAATTCTTATTGCGCCTTATGACTCCCTCAGCCCTGCTAACCTGGCAATAACGAGAGTTACTTCAGAGGCTTAGTGGGAAGGGAGCAGCTGCAGTCACAGCTGACCAGTCATCCCCCTGTTGTCATGGAGACTGGTGACGTCAAGACTTTCTTAATGGCTGCCTCCTTGTCCCTCATTCCTCCCCAGATTTGGAAGGCCCAAACTTTAAACTTCCTATACAAACGGGAACAGAAAAAGGTAAGCTTCTTGGGATTGTTCAATATGCTTGTGGAAGGCATTGGACTTGCCAGTGTGCTCGAACAGGGATTCAGGCCCATCTTCTTTAATCTATGGGGCAAGGTGACCCCAACTAGCACATGGATTGCACATACATTAGCTTCTTTATTCCTCAATAACTATTAAATGTAGGCATTGTTATTATCTATGCTTTACAGATAAAGAAACTAAGTCAGGAGAAATTATGTAAATATCCCCAAATCACAAAGCTAATTAGGGATGAAGTTTGAATTCTTAACATTACATAATATACCCTCCCTATAAACATACATTGTAGTTTATTAACGAGATGTCATTTGCCTACAAAGTATCCCTATAGAAGTCTAAAGTGAACTGATAAGAGGATATGAACCCATGGGAAAGAGTTTTTCTTTTTATGGCTCATCTATGAATTCATTCCACCAACAGTTATTGAACATGTATTTTGTTCTAAGCATCAGATAACAGCAGTCACCACAACAAAAGACATTTCTACCATTGATTTGTTCATAATCTTGTACCCAAATAATTATGATGCAGTCTTATAGCTGTCCCAGTAAAGGGATGTGCAAAGTGTATGGGAGTCAGGAAGGTGGATGACATTTTTGAAGGGTTCTACAAGTCTTCACAAGACAGATGGCATTTAAACTTAATCTATGAAATTTTGCAGAGTGGAAGAGTTGTGGTGGAAGGGCCTGGTTCAAAAATCTTCATGCTATATCTGATGTGATGTTTGACAATTAGCTTAACATTTTTGAGTCTTAGTTACAGACATCAAAAATTATATTCATCATAGCGTTGATGGAAAGATTAAATAAAATGAAGCATGTGGAGTATACATATTATCATCATCATTATACGTAGTAGGGAAGGCTTCACAAGCAGAGAAGCTCCCTCCCTGGGAGGACCCCAGTAAAAACCTTAGTGATGCTTCAGGTCTGTAATTAGTTATAACCTTAGTGATGCTTCGAGTCTGTAATCGGTTATTGCTTTTGTCATATTGGTCCTAGATCATGGGATATATATACATACATATCATATATATATATATATATATATATATTTACTTATACAGTAAAATCTTGGTTTGTGAGCATAATTCATCCCAGAAACATGCTTGTAATCCAAAGCACTTGTATATCAAAATGAATTTCCCTATAAAAAATAATGGAAACTCAGATGATTCATTGCACAACCAAAATTATTCATATAAAAATGATTACAATACTGTAATATAATACAAAATAATAAAGAAAACATAAAATATAAAGAAAAGTAAACAAATTAACCTGCACTTACCTTTGAAAACCTTCATGGCTGGTGTGAGGGAGAGAAAGGAGGGTTATTGTATAGGATGACTTTCACTATCGCTGACAGAATCACTGCTATCTATTGGCTTAATTGAATCTTTCTTTGCACGGAGTACTTTGTATAAGCTCACACGGATGTTGACTACAGTATAGTACTAATAAACTCTTGTCATCTACTGTATTTAATGTAACCGGCAATAACGCAGCAGAGGAAAGGGTCTATATCCGCAGGCAGCCTGACCTAGAATGAAGCAAAGCATTCCTAAGCTCACTCTTGAATGGGGAAGCAAAGGACTGTCAATAGGTGCTTTGAAGTGACAAAAAAATACACTAGAGCCAGTTGTGGACACTTTCCAATGTTCTGAAAAATTACTGATTTCTGCCATACACCATGGCCTGAGACCAAGCATCTGAGCATGGGAGACAATCACCCACAATCCCACAGCACATGTGCAAGAGAGAGAGGGAGAGAGAGAGAGAATCTTTAGCTCAGTTATGATCATGTGACATTAGGCACCCCCTACTACTCATATTGCAAGACATTGCTCACTTGTCAAGGTAAAATTTATTAGAAACATTTGTTCATCTTGCAGAATACTTGCAGAAGAAGTTACTCGCAATCAAGGTTTGGCTGTATACGCAAACAGCTGATCTCCAGACTCCTGTCTCAAGTTATCCCTGGATGCAAAGCTGAGGAGATGGACTCATGTCTCTAGTCTGGAGGAAGTCTGTGCTCTTTGGGGGACTAGACAACTGACAGTGACATACAGAGGAGGCAGCAAGGTGAGAAGGAGGTAGTGGAGTAAAGACCTTCCATCCCAGGCATGCCATCTCTGTTCATCTCTGCCCATTGGAGAGCTTTATATAAACTTCCCAATTTGCTGGGACCAGTTTCCTAGTTGTTGTTGTTGTTGTTGTTTTTCCCTTAACATTTCCTCTAGCATTTTCCTCAACAATAAAAACTATTACTGATGCAATTTCTTCAGGTTGCCTAATTTTACTGAGTGTGGGTATGGCTATGCTTGATTTAGCCAAACGTACACAAAATATTTCCCCAAGCCATCTGTGACTTGGAGCCCAGTGACAGTGTCTTCTCTGTGCTTGCCACCATTCTGAATGGCCTAGTCACTCATGTAATAATGCTGATGGGACAGGCATAGTCATCACCCCACTTTTACTAACAGGAAAGCCAGAACAGAATACAAAGTAATGTGTTCAAAGTCCTGCTACTGGCAGTGACAGAGCTGAGATTGGAACTCCAGCAGTTGACTAAGTACTCATAACCACCGTGCTATCCTGCACCTTGTAGAGAATATTCAGCCAATATCTTTATACTTGGGTGTTTAAGGAAAGGAAGTAAATTTTATGTTGATCAAAAATCAGTCTTCTGGTCTATGTTATGATATCAATGGTTTTAGCCATACTAACATTTTTTTCTTAATCTGAATCTTTCAATTGGTGCCTAGAGAGTAAAAGGGAAAGAAGATCATAAACAGGTCAATATGTGATTGGCTTGTTTTGATTATTCTGTAGCTCTCAGTTTTCTAAAATGACACCTTGACTTCAGCAGTTTCCTGGCACAATTTGAGGTCATTTACTCAGCCAAGTAATTTGAGGGGGGGGAGAGAGAGAAAGAGAGAGAGGAAAACAGAGAGGGAAAGATAAACATTAAGTGGAATGAAAGTTGGAGGAGAAAAAAAATGACTGGGGCCAAGAAACATGGGGTAGGTACAGGATTCCTATGTCTTTTGACATCATTTATTTTTTTCTAATTTAGCAACAATAAAAGAAAACATGTCGAGAAAAGATTAAAAAGTGGGTATTAAGCTGATTAGAGGAGGTTGCCAATGACTACCACTTTATCAGTGTTCTTGGAGTCCCCCATGACTTGCTTGATCATTTGACTAATGTCTTCTAATTTCTTTTCCAAATAGCCACCCTGAACACATTCACACTGTTATTGGTCAGCTCTAGCTGATTCAAACACTGTATATTATAGAGCAGGATGTTTTGTTAAGGTAAACAATAAGAAAAGAGATTTTTTCTAATGCCTTAATTACCTGCAAAAAGAAGTGATTTCAGGTGTCAGGTATCATAGTTATTCAACGTACACATTATCTTCTGAAATGGAGTTTTGTGTTGGGGAGCTGTTAAAATAAAATCCGTAAGGCTGAAATTATCCAATATCAAGAGAATCCATTAAAGCAAAGAAAGGGAAAAGCAAATCATGTTCTCTCAATATCTAGCCCAGTTAGGTTGCCAGTTATTGATTTAGTCTGGGACATAGTAGCATTCAATCTCCCTCATTATACAAATCCTGTATATCTTTTTAGTTTCTTTATCTATGCTTTAATCTCCGGGTCCAACATTAAGCACCACATGCACAAACCATTTTAACGTGTTCTTGCTTCACTAGGAACACGTTTGTTATGAAGGATCTCCACCAGCATTACGATTTTGTTTGGATTTTCAAGGAGTCCTTCTGACATCCCACCATTCACCCAACATGGCTTCCTGACTTGAAACCCTTTCTCTATCCCAACAATTTAGCAATTTCTTCTTTAGAATTCTATCTTGCGTTTCTGAGATCCAGCCTGTGAATTACGTGTAATAACTAGATCAGAGTGATTGCTTCAAAAATTCAAAACGCCTTGCATAGGAAAATCATAATCTAAAGCCTCATTCCAGACAGACCTCCAGAATTGGAATCTGCCTTTTAAGGATCTCTAAGTGATCGGTATATACGCTGAAGTTTAGGAATCTCTGCTCTAGTAAATAGCTACAGAGCATGACATCAGTAATGCAGAGGTAGTGCAACAGGACGGGGAATATTGCCCTTTCTTCAACTTGCTCATGTAAACATAAAAGCATTTTTCTTGGGCAATGATTGTAGAACTCAGTAGTTACTAAAAAATTGTCTTCTGGAACTGCAGCTATGTTTATTTCTACAGAGGGCAGCGTGAATAAGTATTAAGGAGGGTGGAAAGATACAGCAGTGGGTTAATTTGACTGGAGAAAGTTCAATCTGACCAGGTGTGAGGAGAACATCAAGTCTTATCTTTAGCACACTGTTCCACTGGCTTTGGTCTTTATCTGTCACTGTTATTCATCATTTTCTTAATTCCCATTGACAACTCACAGATCACCAGACATGATTAGCTGTTAATTGTTTTGGCAAGATGCTTGATATTACCACTTTAACTGTTTGTAGCTTTGATCCAGGAACATTTTTTAAATTTCCTCTTAACACATTTCATTGTCATTTTGTAGGCTTTCTTTGTTTAGATCATCATAATATAGAATATGGTAAGAGGGGAAATATGTGAATAATTCTATTTATAAAAACAAACATAGGGCAAGTGACTTGAAAATATTCCAGAAAAATAGTTTAAATTGCTAGATTTATGATCATTAATATTCATAATAGTGTGCACTGGGACTATAAGGACCCCAATTTAGAACATTGATGACCAAGAACAAAATATTTGAAATTGGAATTATCTTGGGAAGTCTAATGAGTTGGTTAATTATTGTTCATAAATAGAATGATGATTCTAGATGAATTTACCAATGACAGACTCATAGAGGAATTAAATGAAAACTCTGCATTGGGGTTACATCCCTAATCCTCTAGAGGATTTAATATGTATGTTGTAGGCTTACAGTTTTCACAGGAGTATCATATACTTAGAAAAAGGTACATATGATCTGAAGTATTTCACTTAGAAAAAGGTACATATGATCTGAAGATACATTTTCACAGGAGGAACACACTCATCGAGAAATAGAACCAGCACCAAAGCAACTCTTTTGTTGCCCTCTTACACGTCTTTACTGTGCCTCCCCCCATTCAGGTAACCACTATCCTGCCTTCTAACAGCATACTTTAGTTTTACCTGTTTTTGAGCTTTTGTGTACATGGGATCATATCGTGCATCCCTTTATTTTCTTCTAACATTGTGTTTGGGATACACCCAAATTACTGTGTGTAGTTCAAGTTCTTTCATTCTAATTGCTTTCATCAACAGGGTCTGCACTGTTTGTACATATAGCACTTTATCCCTTCTACTATTAATGGGCATGTAGGCAGTTTCAGTTTGGGGATATTACAGTTAGTGCTGTTCTGAACATTCTGGCGCGTAGCTCTGCGAGAACATAGATAAGTATTCGTGTTAGGTTACCTACCTGGGAGTGGACCTACTGGGTGCACCATGTTTTGCTTTAATAGATTCTGCCAATGAAAATGGTGGTACCAGTTTATGCTCCAGTATATGTGATCAAGTTTCACATCCTCTCCAGCAGTTGTCATGATTTGACTTATACAAATTCTAGCTATTCTGCATGTATGGCATGCCACATTTAGATTTTGGTTTGTATTTTGATATGGCTTACATTTAACCAACGTTCCAGGAGAATCTTTTGTTGAATTTCTATTATAAGTGGTCATTGGTCTTTGCCATAATTAAGTGGGAGTAAAGCTGGGGATAATTTAAGAGGTGCAAAATGTGGTGTGTTTTTTGGGTTTTTTTTGTTTTGTTTTGTTTTTCTGAAAAATATGTAAGCCATGGGGTTTTACTTGAAATTTCCATTTTTTGCCATTTGCCCTATCAGGGTCTTATGCAGCTATGGACCTTTTGCCTGAGCTGGAGAATTATGGGGCCTGCAAAAATTTAAATATTAACAATGTATTTAATTTGATTGACTCGTCACCTATATTTATCACTGGTTGGTGAGAGGGTCCTTGACAACTAGAAGATGTAATTTTATGGAAGTGTGTTGGTGAGTGGAACAGAGAACTTAGCAGGAGGGAAGTGAAGACAGCTCAAGCACAAAACACTGCCTAGGCATGTGTGGCCCATCCCCCATCCAGAGGCCTGGCTGGCCAGGAGCCTCTCATCACGGGGAGCAAAGAGTAACCCAAGAGAGCATTCTTGCTCTAGAAGTCTAGACGATAAACAAATTAGTGTGGAGTTTTACCCATGATTGGCCCTGACTGCAATAGACAGGTGCAGATTCTTTGTATAAAGAGAAAATAGCCATATAGTCCTAGACAGCAAATGTTCATCAACTTCAAATTACACCTCAAATACTGCTGGTGTCTGGACCACTGATGGATGAGCTAGATCGTTCCAGGTCTAATGCTGAGTAATGCAAATTAGATTCTCCTGAGTTATGCCTAGTGCAGCTGGAGGGCACAGAATAGTTGCCAGGGACATATCTCCATGCCAAATTCTTGCCAATGTTGTTAATAGTATTGTACCCTGTACATGTGCAAGTGCTCTTAGTTTTATTAATGCCAATACTACGCTTTTGCCCTTTCTTTCACCTTTTAATTTTTGAATAGGGAATGACTTTGGTCTCATCCTGACTCTTCAGAAAGCAAATGCTCCACTGAAAGGAATGCATTCAGTCCTTTCTCCCACCATGCAATTGGTGAGCGGAATCAGCGCAGATAAATCTCAGCTGTGTTACCTCTTGCAGATTTGTGAGCCAGCGGGGATAGACGATGTGATGAAGGGAGGGGAAATGCCTAGGTCTCCTGGCAAAAGAGAAAAGTGGCCTGATGGCAGGGATTGCATTTGTACACATTTGTAAGGTGTATGGTTAGCCATCTCTTCAGCTCAACCTTTGTCCTCTGATTCCAGAAATGCTCTGTAACTCCTTTATGGGAGCTGTGTGGAGAAGTGATCACATGAGAGCCATGTTAATAACTGGTTGTGAGTGAAGACGCAGTGGAACACGGAGGTTCTTCTCCCTTCTACATTAAAAACAGAAAGAAAGGAAGAGAAGAGGGCTCTAGGCTGAGCTGCTCTCATCTGGTGACAATGTTAATTTGCCAGCTATATAAGTAAAGTCACTGTTAACATATATGAAGATTTGGGTGACTCCAACAGATTTTTTTTAAATTTTAAGGTTTATTTATTTTTCAGAGACAGAGAGACACAGTGTGAGGAGAGGAGAGGCAGAGCGAGAGGGAGACACAGAATCTGAAGCAGGCTCCAGACTCTGAGCTGACCACACAGAGCCCAATGTAGGGCTCGAACTCACTGACTGTGAGATCATGACCTGAGCTGAAGTCAGACCCTTAACCGACTGAGCCACCCAGGGGCCCCTCCAACAGATTTTTTTAAAGCACCCTTACCAGATGCCTCAAAAACTCCTTTGAACCACATCGATTCAATCTGATTAGAGTCTTTGCACAAAATACGGGATTACCGTCAAAGGGCATATTAAAGCACAATACTAATTACAAAGATTTATGTAACCAGTTTTCTCCTCTCAGATCATGTCCTATGTACTTGATTTAGATTTCTGTTACAATACTCGAAGGATATTGCCTTGACAAAAAAAATTCTCAGCACTCTATCACATAGAATTCATAGGAAAGAATGTTCTAGTAGGAACCTCAGGTGGAATCCATAGTATCAAGACTCACCTAAGCATGCTAACCACTAGAGGGCAATATTGGCCATGCACTATGGGCTCTAACTCTCCCATAGAGAGCGGTGTGACTATAGAATGGATTGTTAAACATCCAGCCAAATTTTTATTGGATACACAGAGTATGCTGGAATGTGGGCTCTGTGATATCCATGAACCTGAATGAGACCTTATTCTTAATCTTGGGGAGCATATGTTTAAAAATAAGAAATAATAATCACATATCAATTATGATTAAACCATGAACTGTGTTTTATTTTAGTTTTTAAAGTTTATTTATTTCTTTATTTTGCAAGAGAGAGGGAGGGAGAGAGAATGACAAGCAGGCTCTGTACCACCAGACAGAACCTGGTGCTGGGCTTACCACAAGATCATGACTGGAGTAAGACATTTAACTGACTGAGTCACCCAGGTGCCTGGTACCAGGAACTGTATTTTAATTGTATTTAGATATCAATTAATACAGGATGTACCAATTTGATATTGATAGTCTCAAACAGAGATGCAAATGCTGCTACTTAACAACTATCCAAAGCAATTAATTTGGAAATCTGTTTGGCATAAATGAGACTAAGCTCTCTTTATTTTGTCCTTACTATAGAATAATCTAACCTAAAGGCAACTTGCTAATTTTTAAATAACTCAGTGAGTTTTCTTCCAGTGTATGGGCTACGTAGTTTCCTTTAGTAGGACTTCTAATGTTCACTAAATTTACTACTACAAGATGATACTTTTGTACTGAATTATTTTGTCTCTAGAATTAAAAATTATTTTCAATTCAAATGAAATAATAGCTCAACTGGTTATTTCATAAATTAAATGAGTGCTGGGGCGCCTGGGTAGCTCAGTGGGTTAAGCATCCTACTTTGGGTCAAGTCATGATCTCACGGTTCGTGGGTTCGAGCCCCGCGTCAGGCTCTGTGCTGACAGCAAGCTCAGAGCCTGGAGCCTGCTTCAGATTCTGTATCTCCTTCTTTCTCTGACCCTCCCCTGCTCACGCTGTGTCTCTCTCGCTGAGAAATAAATTTTTTTAAAAAGCCATTAACAAATTTAAAAAAATAAATTAAATGAGTACTGAAGTCACTCTGCATAAATCCATAATTTTATTACTTTATTGGCTTTACCCATTAGCATAAAAATGTATCTCAGGAATATCAGTTAATGTTTATCAGTTACCTGCTAGGTACTTTGAACAATCCCATCAAATGCAAGTTCTTAATTTTAACAAATATCAGGCACAATCTTGGGCTATCAATGCGCTGTCAGGAAATACAGCTATTTTAGATTAAGACAGTGTTTGGTTTGCATGTTTCTTAAACATCAATGATTAAAAAAAAGTGTAGCACCATTAAAACTGACAGCTTTTCAGTCAATGTTGATTAAATTAAACCCAGTTTAGAGATTAGGAAATGAAGAAACTAGACTAGAGCAAATAAAAAAAGTCTCAATTAACGACATTGCAGTTGTGACATGTGGACAAGAGCCAGATTAAGCAGAGGCTTTCATAATTCAGTTGTTGTCATGTTTGCTACGTGGCAACTGGCTCGAGAGACAGAAGATCTTCTCAAAGTGGTGCATCCTGGGAGCCTGTTTTTTGTTTATTCCACAAACGATCATCAGTCATAATGATGCAGTGATATTGGTACTCACATCAGGAACTGTCAAAACAGAAAATAAGGGAGACCAAAGCACTTACACATGCTATTCTTTTTTTTTAAAAAAATCACAAATATTACTAAAAGCTGTTTCCTTAAATTTCCTCAATTTCCCCAAAGGATAATAAACTCCTCCCCCCCACAAAAATCTGCAAGCATTTCAAGTGTATTAGCAACTTATTTATGGCCTACATACCTTAAGTTGCTCAAGAGACCAGAATTCCATCAAGTGAAGAGATAAGCGTGCATTACGTGCTCCTTTATTTAATTACAAAATACAAAAGCCCATTAGCAGAACGACCTGTTGGCCTGTAGAGAGGAGCTGGCCCGCCGTGTGGTAGATCTGCAGTTTTCCCTCCTGCTCTGGCTCGCCCAGCTGGTGGCAGCTTGGAGAGCAGGCATCGTGCACAGGATCCACCTCGAGCAGGAAATGTATAGTGATGCCGATCTCTGACCGCTTCGCTGGCTTCACGTTAAGGACATATATACGCGGGATTCTTGCAAAAATGTGGCTATAAAAGGCATTGTGTAAATGTTTAATTTACAGGAGTTTGAATTAAATACCTTCAGGGGAAAGGCATGAAATTATAATATAAATCTGCAATCCAGTTTGGGTTCTACTCCCAGCTGTGTGGTGGAGGAGAAGTCATTTTAAATCACTTAAAATGCCTGGTCTCCCCATTTGTACTGGTGATAACTGGCCCGACCTAACCATAGGAACCATAGGAAATTTACATGGATCAAGTGAGATTATGTATGTGAACAATACCCTTTAATTGGAAGGCAGAGGTCCTCATTCTAGCATTCATGGCTGTTTTCAGGGCTTTCTCTGAAATTATATTCAGAATGGAGTGTGAATGTCCTTACATACATTTTTCTGGAGAGCTTACATCTACTTCTCAAAAGTGTTTTTGACCCCAAAACAGATTTAAAAGAAAACCATTGCTGTAAAGTAGGTAATATATGTTACCTTATTTTCATTATTATTCCACTAAATGATTCATTTTGATTATTTTTAATCTGTTATTTCAGAGTTGTATGGTGATTTTAATTTCACCATTGATAATTTATATTCCAGTTTACGTGAATGTGCCCCTCTCGTATGCAAAGAGAAGACATCATACATCATATGCTTTTGATGTATTATACTTCTCAGGGTGAATAATTTTTATTTGTTTGTTTGTTTGTTTAATTTATTTATCTTTGAGAAAGAGAGTGCAAGTGAGCAAGGGACAGACAGAGAGAAGCAGAGAGAGAGAGAAAGAGAGAGAGAGTGAGAAGCGAGAGAAGCAGGGCTCCCCTGACGCAGGGCTCGTGCTCACCTGATGTGGGACTCGAACTGATGAACTGTGAGAGCATGACCTGAGCCAAAGTCAGATGCTTGACTGAGCCACCAGGCATTCAGGGTGAAGAATTTTTAAATGTCGCTTTAAAACCATGGGCCTTCTGGATGGCTCGCTTGGTGAAGCATCCAACTCTTGATTTCTGCGCAGGTCATGATCTCATGGTTTGTGAGATCAAGCCCCATGTTGGGCTCCGTGCTAACTGCATGGAGCCTTCTTGGATTTTTTCTCCCTCTCTCTCTGCCCCACCCCTGCTTGCATGCACGCATGCTCTCTCGCGCGCGCGCGCGCTCTCTTTCTCTCTTTGTCAAAATAAATAAACTTAACAAAATAATAAATAAAAGTATATAATCCAAACACCCCCTGGAAGGAGGAAGAAGTGCCTGAAACAGTGGGGTAGTCCCTCTCCAAAAAGAGACTTTCAGCACAGGAGAGGGAAGGAAGTGTCCATTGGTGAATTTCTATCAGCCTTTCTTTTATTCTCCAGTCCAAACAGGTTTGAAACAAAAAACGATTACTGTTTTTAAATTGTAAAATATTACCTGCTTGTTGGAGCATTGGTGGCCTACGTGGTTCATCACCCGACTCTTGATATCTCTCAGGTAATGGTATCCTGATCATGAGAACCATCTACCCACTGTTTGGGATTCTCTCTCTTCCTCTTTCTCTATTCTTCCCCTGCTTGTGTGTGTATGTATGTGTGCAAGCTCTCTCTCTCCCCCTCCCAAAATAAATAAATAAACATTAAAAAATATATTATCTGCTTGTAGAAAATTTTCAGAGAATGCAGACTGGCAAAGAGTAAAAAATCCTTCTTCATCACCCAACTCCCAATTCCCCAAGGGTATTACTATTAAATGCAAAACAATTAGTAACATTCGGGGAAAAATAGCCTAGAGTCACTTTGTATATTATTTGTTCAACCAGTATTTATGAAGTGCTAACTCTGTGTCTGGTCCTCTGCTAAACTCAGGGATAGAAAAGGCCAACAAGATGGGTTTAACATCTGTCGTTGCGGAGTCAACACTCAAGTAGGGGCATAGAAAAGCACATGGGATGACCATGCTGTGTGCTAAGAATGACATCAGAAAATGGATACTATGGGAAATTTCAGGGACGCCATCTGAGTAAGGGAAGTAGATCGAAACTGAGATTTAGTGCAAAAGTGAGTTGGCCAATTGGTGAGGGGGCGGGATGGTCAAGTTTTATTACAGCACGTGCATAAAAGTCACTTACTCATATAATCAGTTTTAGCAAATCTTGTTTGGGAGTCTTCCTGTAAATGTCTTATCTGCTCCATTAAATCACCAGTGACCTGATGGTTGTTTTATAAAATTTACTCCTCCTACCAGAATCCAAATTTTGCTCACCTTCAGTAGCACCAAGCATGGTACCCACTCACTTATCAAAAATCCCTAATTATTCAAATCCACATCCATCTCTAAAACATGTAAAATAGGTTTGAATTATATATGGTCATAGAATTGTCCTCTATCTCATCTACACAAGCTTACGTCTTCTCAAACAGATTTCGAACATATTGGAAGTCAGAAACGTGTACTTCTTATTCCCTGCAACATAGTATTATTCAATATTTTTTACTGCCACTCTCAGAAAAAATGCATTTTACTTTGGGATCCAGTATACTGGAACCCATATATATATATATAAAATGTACTCTAATGTTTTCTATTTTATTCTATTCTATTGCATTTTCTTTAAAAAATGCTACTTGTGACCCACAAAATGGATTTTATGACCCTAAATTGATTTCCTTATGGGTCTCAAACCACAATTTGAAAAATACTTCCCTAGCATTTGTAACACTATGTTTGGCTCAGATTTAGGGGTCAATTAAAAAATAAACCCACTTGCTAATTGATCTGTTTAATCAGAATGTTACTTTCAGTCGCACAAGGAGGGAGGGCCTTTGAACTCACAGCTTACACTACCTGGTATGGAGGAAGATAGGAGATTAAATGGGTCAGAGCCATTCATCCCAAGACTGTGATTGCTATTGGTGTAAGACGTAGCTCTTTGTATCCAAAGCATGAGATGAGAAACAAGAAACAGAATAGAGAGTGAGACAGTTGTCTTGTGGTCCCGAATCTAGCCTTTACAGCCTCATTTCTTTTGTGTTGCTTGGAGTGTTTTGACAGAGAACAAAGTAAAATGTAGATGATTTGGTCTTCATCTGTCATTCTGAATTCTGCACAGTTATCCTGTTTTGTTGTGTGAGTTTATACAACAATATCCAGCCTGGGGAATACACAGAGGAAGTGTGATTCCTTCTGTAGGAGCCGGAGATGGGTGAGGAAGCAGCCGCTTAAGAATGGAGGGTGACTTGGGAAGGTTCACAGGGTAAATAAGTCAGGAGTCTTGAGGAATGATTCAGATATTGCTGGTGAGGAGAGGGAGGCAGGGCACTGTGGAGATACCAGCATTAGCAAAGTCCTGGGGGGTAGCGGCAGGAGGGGGAGATGTGGTGATATTTAGACAGGAGCAGATAATCAGAGATAACATCTTACATGATTAGGTGACTGATGACGACAAAAAAGGGAATTCAGAATGAGGAAGGCTAAGAGGTTTGGGGAGGCCAATGTCAGGGTTCATTTAAAGTAAACAATTTGGGGGGAAATTACAAAAATCAATGGAAAATGGAATACAGTGAAAATTACATAAAACTGTGCTACTGCAAATTCTTTTATATACTGGCTTATGAGACCACTTACGAAATTAAATCAAGTTGGCTGGAATAAGACAACTGTCACAAGTATTAAAAATTGGCTCTAGGAATGCAAATATCAGCAATGACAAATGACAATGTGTTAGATGCAGGGGGGTGTCTGAAGGTGTGGTTGGTGCAAAGGCTCGCCTTGTTTGATGACATTATTAATGAGCCAGAAGAGGAATTTAGTACATGACACATAAAAGAGATTAGAAGAATAACGCAAATGGATGGTTAAAGACAAATTTAAATTATATTTGGAAGATGTCTATATTTGCAGTTAATTAATTAAAAACACAAATATTCAATGGCTAGGAGAAACATCTGGAAATCGACAAGGACAAAGAATATACGGTGTAAGTGGGTATTACCTTAAACTTTTATAATAAGACATAACAAAAATTAGATTAATATGTTACAAAGAGGTACTTTTTCCAAAAGAGTGCAGAAATGGTTTTCTGCCACACCGTCTATTGGTGAGGGATCTAGAGCAACAGGTGACAAAAGACCTGGTCAGCCTGATTTTCAGGTCTTTAAAATCTCATGTCAAGACACCATTTTATATCATAACTGCGAGTCTCTGAAATGAAAAATAAAATACAGTTGGACTTTCAGAACTCTGGCTATTTTCTTCCTGAGTTTTAGATGAGTGTATGCTTCCAAAGAAATGTTGCTAACGCTATGGACTATTGTGAATGTAAATTTTTCTCTCTGAACATGTACAAGAAGAATGATTTCTAGAGGTACTTTAAGGAAAGCTGTTTCACTTAAAATTAGTTTTGAGGTATAAACTAAATGGATAGTCTTTTTTCTTCATCTTTGTTCTAGTGTTCTTTTTATACATATCTTTTTCTGATTATAAAGTAACATTTATTGTAAAAAATGATAAAATAAAAAAGCACAAATAAGTAATTTAAATTACTCACAATATCATCGTTTACCGCTACCTAGAGTTAACCTTTTAGTCTTTATTCTTCCTATCTATTTTCTACGCCCGTAGAAACCAACTAAAATTGGGAACGCGTTTCAAGTATTGTTTTGTAAGCTTTTTCATTTAATAATAAATGATGAAAAATTCCCTTAAATTGTCTCCTCTAACATGATTTTAATGGCTACATACTATTCCATCACATGAATGTGCGATATTTTATTTAATAGCATGGTTTTGTATATAAGCTGCTTATAAATTTTTAGCCGTTATCAATAACAGTGATGAACATCCTTGCACATAAAACCTTTGTTCATATGATTTATTATAATCTAGAGGATATAAATAATTCGAAAGAGTGGAACTGCTGGATCATAGAGTATTAATGCTTTTTTTAGAGCATTGAATATATATTAACAATATTCCTTCCGTAAGTGTTGCACCAGGGCATGAAGTGCCTATTTAACTTGTTCCGTTGCCTGAATGGCTACAAAGCGAGAATATGTTTATGCACAGATAACATACAATATTGTCTTATGTGTGTTTAGTGTTCACCTTTTTCCAAAGTAGTTTCTAATTTAGCACTAACAGGAACTCACTCAAAGTAGATTGTACATCAAGGCTAATCCCTAAAGGCTAGTTAATGTTTTTGCAAGGAAGAACAATGTGTAAGTGAAAGAAATTACCATATTTGACATAGCTAAAAAAAAAAATCTACGTATCTGAGCTAGAGCCATGTAGCCACAGGGTTGCAAATTTGAGCTAAGAATTAAGCCCTGGAATATCAAGTCCCATCAGCAGAATCAAGGGTCTGGTCTAGAAAGTGATGGACCAGTCAGTCACACCATCAGCACATACGTGACAAAGGTCCAGGTGTTGCAGGATGCATAACTCAGTGTTCAAGCAGAAATCAGACTATACATGGGGATGCGGGTGTGTGGGCACAGTGACCTTGGATTTGGGTGAGGGTGTGTGGGCACAGTGACCTTGGCTTTCTGTAAGCCTAATTTGTCTCATCTGTAAAATGGGCATCGTCATAGCAATAATAACACAAGCCCCAAATATTGCTTTGAGGATGAAATGAGAGAATATTTTTGACAATACTTTGTACATTTTAAATCACTCTAGAAAGGTTAGTTATTGTTGGGCTGAAGGGAAATGCAATGAGGTGATGACTGCTGAGTAATCTGGGACAGCAGAGAGAAGTTAGTAGATACACAGCATCTAAAGGGCTTCAGAAGGGTAAGAAAGAGTGACAATTTCTACATTTTCGTTCTTTAGTTGTTTATATAACATCTGTAAAATGCATTATTTTCTGATTACAGAAGTACCTTCTGTCTCCTATATAGCACAAAGAAGAAAATAAAAACTACCTTTGCTTTCACTACCCAGTGATAACCCCGTTAGTGTAGTATTTCTCTGTTAAATGCTTGGTTCAAATTCCAATTCTGTTATTCACTAGAGTGTGACCTTCAACAAATTACTTAGCCTGATTTTCCTCATGTGTAAAAGGGAGACAATAGTTATGTATAATAAATACAGTTAAAATTTAGTGTACACTTAACTGGCCATTCCTGCAATCAGTGATTTACATGGATTAATTCATTTAATTCTTCCATCAACCGTATGTAGTAGACTTTATAATTATGCCCATTTTACAGATGAGGAAGCTAAGCTTATAAAGTTCAACAACTTGCCCAAAGTTATAAACCAATGGGATCATTAATAAAGTGGGAGCATAATTATGTGAACATTAACACTCATGTGTAACCAAGAACAGGACACAGAATGGAAATACAAGGTAACCATTTGGTGACCATAGCTAAGAACAGTTTTAGGAAGTACATGGGAAGTAGACTTAAGAAACTGTGGTCTGTAAATAATGCCTGATGACCTAATGTGTAATTAGCAAATGCACAGTATGTGTGTGTGGAGTACACCTCCTACGTACATGGTAACGATCACTAATCAAAAGCAACAAAGTTTTCCAGGAACTTTGGAACTGGGAGTCCCAGAAACTTCCTCGACAATGAGCTACTTCTCAAATGAGAAGATAATGCTTCTCAAAAGCATGAGACAAAACTGATTTGCCTTTCTGTCAAAAATACTCTACATTATGACATTGCAACTTTTTAGGACCAGGGTTGGCCAACATTTTCTGTAAGAGACCAGATCATGGGTGTTAATGGTGTTGTATTCAGGTCTCTACTTCTTCACGTTATGAATCAACTCTTCCTTCAAGCTGATCTGTTCTTCTGTTTGTTATAGATACTATCCATAGTTTGTTTGTTTTTTTTAAATACATCTCATGTTTTCTCTCATGAAAGATGGTGTCCGCCCGTGGAGGTTTCTCAGTTTTCACATTCCTTCAACGGCTTCTATGTGATATCGATGGTAAGGGAGCGCGTGAGTGCAATTTAACACCTCTGCTCAATCTACCAAATGTCTCTGCAATCTGAAGAGAGTTTTCCAGTTTGAGGCTGGGTGCGCTAATAGCAGAATCTGACCAGGTCGCCCGTAGGTCCTCTTCTTCCTCATCCTCCTCCATCACCTGCTTGGAAGAAACCACCTGATCACAGTGGGTGGTTTGATTAGATCCAGGCTACTTGGGAGAAAGCACAGGATTAGGAGTTGAAACAAGGTTTCCAAGTCGATCACCAATTATTTGTGTGACCTCAGGCAAGTTCCAACTTCTCCAGGCCCGTTTCCTCGTCTTTAAAGGGTCTGGCTTAGATTGATAGTTTTCAACCTAAGATGGTTGAGCAAGGGCTCTTTACCTGTGTGACTGGAGATTTCAGACATTGAAATGGGGAATGGCCTGACTTTTTTGAATTCTCCCCAAAGAAGAGATACCAAATAGACATTTTCTTCTCAGTTTAGGACTCTTTACCCATAGTTTTTCTTTTCTTTTATTCTATGGCTAGTTGCACTAGCAGAAGAAGAACACATATGAACAAGCAGTAAATGATTTTCATTTGAAATATTTGGAAACGACTGATTATTTCAGTTTTGAAGATGTGAGCTCATGCAAGTGACTTTATATAGTATTTATATAGTCACATTATCATTAAGAAAGACTGTCCTCGGTTCACATGGTATTAAAAATCTATCAATAGTTATCTTATTCTGAGAATACCATGACTTCCAGGTGCTTTTCACCTGGGCAGGTTTGGGAACCACTGTTCGTACGTGTCTGTGGGTGGAACTTCATATTGCATGCATACAGTATAACTGTACTTTTCTTCCAGCACAATTGTTTTCAACTCCTATGAAATTAAATACATCATCATTTCATAATACATTGCAAAGAATACCATAGATTCTCAGGTGCTTTCCATCTGGACAAGTCTGAGGACGATGAGATAGTCTATAAGGTATCTCCCAGATCTTTTTGAATTCTTCATTTTTATTTTACAAAACTCTTTTTAATTTTTATTTATTTTTGAGAGAGAGACAAAGCACAAGCCAAGGAGGGGCAGAGAGAGGGGGAGACACAGAATCAGAAGCAGCCTCCAGGGTCTGAGCTGTCAGTGCAGAGCCCAACACGGAACTCGAACTCAAGAACCACCAGATCATGACCTGAGCTGAAGCTGGACATTTAACCTACTGAGCCACCCAGGTGCCCCAGTGAAATTCTTTCATTTTAAAAGTCTCCACTTTTACCTCCTCTCTTACCTCCTTCTTACCATTTTTTTCCCCACCAAATGTCAGCTCCTCTATCCTGCCATTATCTGTTCTGTGTATACACATCCACCCCAGGAGGGTTGTTTTGCTATGAGTGTGACACTAATGGAAGGGCTTTCTAGGACTTCAGCACTGCTCTTCTATTCTGTCATTTAGCTCTGGGGTCAGTCCTCGAAGTCTGATTGAAGATCTTAAACAATGTCTCAGTCCAGTTTGTAGGCATAAATGTTGAAAGCCAATCCATAATAGGATTTTCCCTCCAGTCTCAATGGGAGATAAGGCTAGGTAAAGACTAAGACGTCCTGGAGGCCCTTCTGGGCTTATCTCTTCTCTGCAATCTTTGACAGCAATTGGATCCCACCTTACTGGGGTGGGGTGTTTTTGGTTTTGGTTTTGGGTTTTTTTTGGTTTTTGTTTTTTTCGTTTTGTTTTGTTTTGTTTACCTCGTAGGTGTAGCAAGGTTGGAACTCTTTCCAGAAATCTCTGCCTGTGTGGGACCAGGTTAGGGATGGCGACAAGAGAAATTTGCACAAGGTGTGGAGTGCGGAGGTGAAGCAGTGATCATGTTCCGAGGGCCGGGGCAGGACACCAGGAATCACTGCAGTTTGTGCATGTTGTCACTCATCTGCTAGCTCCAACCTGTTTCCTCTTCTTCTAGTTCATCTTCTCACTCCCTTGCGTCACATCCGGTGTATCTTCCCAGCTGCCGACCTTATTGACCTATGCTGACTTCCCACCGAGAATCATCCCTCTACAGATTCATTAACAACCCCCGTTGTGTAAGCTCTAATCCCTGCAATAAATTCCTCAATCCATAGCACCTGTAGTGATTCTGGTCTCCGGTGGAGTTCTATGGGATACACCTGCCAATAGCGTTGCTTTTTTTTTTTTCTTTAAACATTTTTTGAGTGTTTATTTTTGAAGAGGAGAGAGACAGAGCATGAGCAGGGGAGAAGCAGAGAGAAAGGTAGACACAGAATCCAAAGCGGGCTCTAGGCTCTGGCTGTCAGCACAGAGCCCAACACGGGGCTTGAACTCACAAACTGTGAGATCATGACCTGAGCAGAAGTCAGACTCAAACAACTGAGCCACCCAGGTGCCCCATTGCTTGCTTTCTTGACTTTACCATTAAAAGTGTATAAGGAAGGTAGGAGCACGTGTATGCCTTTTCTCTCCTCAGGACAGGTCAGTAGGAGCATTCCGTTGACCCAGCTTCTTTGGAGAGCACTGTGGGAGATCAGGACTCAGAGCACCACTATCTGAAGGCTATATGGCTTGGAGGAAATGGGTAAAAAGATGAAAAGAAAATGCATTCACTAAAACAGGTAATCACCCTGACTTAAAACTTACGGCTTATATCCACACATTTTCAGAATGCTGCTTCAGTTTGGTTTTATCATTTTCTGTGGTGCCTAAATCTCAGAAACCAAAGATCAGTATATGTTCTAGATAAATCTGTGGCTACTGAGACAGCTCACTTTATCCTAAATGTAACCCTACTTCTTATCTATAATATAAGAAGGGAGCTGAAGTTTTGGTTCAAAGCTTATGGGGGTCATGATTATTTTTCAAAGCAAATCACAAAATACGGGAACCTCTCCTTAAATACCCATCACCACTCTAAAAATAGGTAGAGGCAGTGATTCTCTGTCCAGAAATGGAAGACCAGATCTGAGAGGTGTCTTTACTTTCAAAGAAACCTTTAGCCCAGAGTTGATTTCCTTTTAGCTTTAGGATTAATGCTTGTGCGTTACTCTGACACCTTTGGCAATCACAGCCAGAACTCAACCCCCGCCGTGTGCCAGACCAGTATTTTACAAACCTCACTCACTTATAATAATTTCATACCCCGATGAGATCTGTTCACTTAATAATTTCTACTTAAACTTGAATATATTTACCATTGTTTCATTGAATCTAATGGATACACCCTGATTTTTTTGTGCCACTGAGAAAGCAAAAACATTGCCGACTAAATTATACAAGACCTTCTTATCGTAGAAGTTTTATTTTCCACTTAGAAGAAAATGCTCATTTAGACTTCCTCTCAGCCCTGAATGAGTTTCCTGTTTCCTACCCAACTTAGAAAAAAGAGGTTATATTTCTGTGTTCAGAGCTGATGAATATTAATATTGGGTCACGGCCCAAATAAATCCACCTTGCCTTGCAGGAGGCTTGTCCAGTGTAAAATCTCTGAGTTTTCAATCCAGGGACTCCCAGCCTTGGGTTTAGGGGAGAAAAGAACATGAAAAGGTGACTGGATGAACATGGCTGGAAGAGGAAGTGTTTTTAGGTTATATCTGCTAAGAATATACCTTCTATCTGCTTCTCTCTGTTCTGTGGGACAGAAGGTACCTAGAGGCAACAAAAGCCAAAAGATTGTGAAACACATCCTGATTTCAGAGATATCAAAATGGGGGGAGTGTATGTGCAACTTAGATTCAAAAGAATAGTTTCTTTAAAAAGAAACTTTATATTACCACCAAAACCTAAAAGCCATATAGTTGGCCAGAAATAAAAAAAAAAAAAAGTAATAAAACAAAATATATGATATTAACTGCTAAGTAGATATTGTGACTATGGAGGGCTCTCCACTAGAGGTATGCTCAAAAAAGGGAAATTTGTCAATATTAGATGTTAAATCATATTAGTACCAAATGGAGACTTTCTCCTTTATTGAATCAGAAGGATTGCAAGAGAGCTGAAAAGTGAATAACCTTTTCACTTGAGACCCAGTGTTAATTAAAGCCAGGTTTAGGAACCATGTAAAACCATATTAGTTGATACCACCAGTGGTTTTCAGCTTACATTTTGGAAAACACAATGTAAATACGGTCCTTGATCTTTTCTGTTCTGATCTACCAGGAAGAGCACTAATAAGTGGACCAGAAAAGACTAGACAAGAGGTGTAAGTCAGGTACAAGCAAGGATGAATGGAAAACAGGGACAAGTCCAATTTGGAAAGATGAGTCTCTTTAATTCAGTCAGAATTGGCATAACAGTCTACTGATGTGAAATTTTTAACCACTGTTGAATCAGGTTTTATTGCTTTATAACAAATTACCACCAGCCTAGCTGTTTAAAATAATACCCATCTATTATCTCGGTCTGTAAGTCAGAAGTCTTACAATGCTTAGTAGGGGCTTTCTTTTTAGGGTCTCAGAAGGTGTCATTTATGCTGGGCTCTTATCTGGAATATCAGGGGAATAATTTGCTTCCAAGCTCATTAAGGCTGTTGGCCAAATTCAGTTCCTTATAATTGTGGGACTGATGTCTCCACCATTTTCTGGTTGACTGTTGGCTGGGGGTCATACCCAGTTTTGGAAGGCCCCTCTTGGCTATGATTCTTGCCCCATGATCCCTCCATTTTCAAAGCCAGCAAAGGCATGTCAAATCCCTAGCTTTGGCTTTTCTCTGATTTTTCTTTCTGCTAAGTCAGAGAAAACTCTCTGCTTTTGAACAGCCCTGTGATTATATCAGGGCTTTATAGCCACAAAAACCCCTCCACAGTAGTATCTACGTTAGCATTGTGTTGAATAACTAGGAAAAGGAATCTAGGTGAGCCATCTTTAGAATTCTGCCTACTGTAGTTGTCTTCTGAGATCAAGGCTATGTCTGGAAATGAAATGAAGATCCTTGTAATTCTGCGTAAAAATAAAAGGTATACCTTATACCAAAGTCTGTCTTTGAATATGTGTGATTCTGTAGCTAAGCTCCAGAATAATCACTGCCAGTAACAAATACAAAGGAGTTAACATGTTTATTTTTATATGAACACAAGCAGTAATATATGAACACCCCACAGTAATCTGTAAGTGAGCTTCACACAGAAATAACAATTTGACAAAAGCATAAAAGGTCTAAACCTCTCCCTTTCCATCTTCCGAGATACTCCTAAACACTAACACAGAATTTTTTTTCTTTGTTGTTAAATCTTAGGATGATTTTCACAATCAAGTTAATTCTCTTACCCTTTTAAAATAAATTTGTGAAAATGTTGGTATTTAAATACGTGATTTAAATAGGTGATTGCTGAAAATGTTGATATTTAAATACGTGAACTATATACACACAAATATATACACTTTGATCGGATTCCTGTTAAAAGTTAAAATCATCAACATCTGACTCACACTTTATTACTCAGAATTCAGTCACTGTAGGAAAGCGGAGAAGTTCAAAGGTACAACGTGATTCTGAAGCCAAAATACACTCACTTCACTCTACTGAAAGGAGACAGTTGTGTCCCACTGAGATGATGGAGTTCAGGCTACAGCAAAAGTTCAGACCGGCCCCCGTAGCACCCCCTGCCCTGCCGTGTGCAGCTTCTCTCCGGCGCTCCCTGGAGCTGGGAATTTACCACCAACACCGCCTTGGGGAGCAGTGTTAGCAGCTGAGAAACTGCACAAACAAGCTGCTTCTCAGTGACTCCCAGATACTATCAGAATGCGAGAAAATAATTAAAATCCTAATTAAGTGGTTTCTCATCTGGCTCATTTGAAGGCGCTCCAAAACGGTCAGATTTAAGGCATGGTAAACAGCTGAAGTGTTAAATTTGCTTGGTAGTTAAAACCTTTGTCAGAGGTCAGGTCTGCATAAGGAACGTAAAATGGGGAATGGAGGCAATCTCTGTGTAATTCAAACCCCAAACAGGTTTTGCTCATGTTATTTGTGTCTGTCAAGTGAAAAATCTATTTTTCTTTGACTTAAAAAATTTTTGCGTAAATACCGATTCATTATTGTTTTTAGCATAGCATTGTATAAGGAATAACTTTCATATTCATAAATGATATGGCAATATGGAATGGGCTGAAAAACGTTCTAAGAATGTGCTAAGGTTTTAAACACTAATTATATTTTGGCATATTTTACTTATAAAATTATACATATTGTACTACCTTGTATTAATTTTATGCTGATAGCTTGAATCCAAAATATATGACATCAGGGGTGCCTGGGTGGCTCAGTTGGTTGAGCATCTGACTTTGGCTTGGATCATATCTCATGGTTCATGAGTTCGAGCCCTGCATTGCAAAGTACCCACTTTGCAGAGCCCGCTTTGGATCCTTTGTCCCTCACTCTCCCTAGCTCTTCCCTGCTCTCCTTGAAAATAAATAAACATTAAAAAAGCAAAATATATGGCATATATTTACATTTATAATTGCAATTTATGGCTCTATATTTTGGAGGCTGATTTTCTTCCATTATCTCTCAGTTTTACTTTATTTCTCCTCTTGTATGGACCAAACAGCACTGTGTTTTCCAGAGACATCATTTCTCAGGAGACTTTTGTTAAAATTATACTATAAAGATGCATCCAATAAGTCTAAGCATTCTAAACCACAACCTACGACCTGTGTGTGTGTGGGGGGGGGTATACTAAACAGGTATCTTGGAAGTGACTTGTTAGGTTATTATTTTGAATTTGCTATTTAGAGATAAATACACACTGATATTTAAGATTTCAAGTATGAGTAATGTCATAATCAGTGTTACATCCAGGCCGTTTTTAAAATAGGAACATGAATCTCCTGTGACTCCCACCCTTTTCAGACTGTTCCTGAACTTGCTGGTTTTGCCAAACCTTGCCTCTAGGACTCTATCACTTTGTTGCTTCCTCTTCTCTGAGTCTTCTTTCCAGTCTCTCTCTCTTTTTTTATTAGGGAGAGAGGGTGGGTGGGAGAAAGGGGTAGAGGTAGAGGGAGAGAGAAAGAGAATCTTAAGCAGGCTCCATGCTCAGCATAGAGTCGGACACGGGCCTCAATCCCACGACCCGGTGATCACGAACTGAGCTGAAATCAAGAGTCAGGCGCTTAACCCACTAAGCCACCCAGGTGCCTCTCTCTCTCTCTCTCTCTTTTAACCAGATAAACTTGGCATGTAACCTTGTATAATTATTTGGATCCTAGCTATGCCAACTTATCAGCATATGATTTTGGGCAAGTCACTTGACCTCTCAGGCCTGTTTCCTCAACTGGAAATGGGGATAATATTAGCATTTACCGTGGGTTATTGTGAAGAGTGAATGAGTCAATCGCATAGCATGCACTTTATAATTGTTAGCTAATATTACTTCCATTCTATTAATATTTCTGAAACATTTTCCTATACTAAAAAACTCCTACTTCCTTTACCTTTTATTCTTTATCTCTTGGCCTCAATAGAAACTTACATGGTTTTTTTTTTTAGAACAATTTAAACAACTCAGGTGAAGGTGGCTCTCTCTTCCAAGCTTAGCTTGGTCCAGTTCTATGAAGAGGAATCAACATCCTGGTCATTTCCAACCTAGTACTCTTGCACTATAGGCAAAAATTTCTCCTTTTTTAAAGTTTCTCTCTCTCTTCCTGATATTCATGCTTCTGCATCTATTGAGATTTTGACACCTGGGCCATGATTTTCCTCTCTTTCCCATGGCATCATAGTGGCTAACTTCTCCGTCCATGCAGACGACCCACCCAATGCTCCAATTCCTGGGAATAGTAATTGATCTCTTTATTCTGAGGACCTTCACTTTCTCAGACCTTCAGCCCTACACTAGACTTTGTCATCACCCAAATCTATTGTATCTCAAAATTGTATATTTGAATATCATAGTCTTTGACCTAATGATACTCAGTGGGAAATGCCCAAGGAGCAACTACTCGATCTAGACCGTAAATTAAATTCTTGACAATAGACTTGGGTCTCTTGTTGCCTCACCTGCTTTCCCCACAAATCCTATCATAAGAGTTTAAGATTAACTTATTGGTAGATATCCTTCCCAAGCATACTGGAGCAAACTGGTAGCTGTTCTTTTTTCTTTCTGTCAGTGTAACTGGAAATAAAGATTCTTACTATGTACAGTTAATATTTAGTACCAGAGACTATTATTGCACCTGGACTTAAGTGTGGGCAATTCTTTCTGAAGAACTGACTTATATTTTCATGTGTATGTTCTGATCTCCTTTGTCCCCTCTGGCTGAAGAGTTTCCAGATGAGTTAGATTACTTATATGGCTAGTCAGAATTCTAGGAACAATGTGTTGGAAAGAATGGGAGCAAAAGAGATGTTAGGCTTGCTATGGTAGAATATTCTAGATGAAAGATAAGACATCTCAATATTGTTAAAAAAGGGAAATCTCTGTATTATAAAGTCATTATACTGATGTCATTTTTTAATTTCAGAATCTGAATTCCAGAACCTTCTCCTATCTATATCTTTTGTTTCTTATAATACATTTTAATATTATACAAGCCATATAGGTTTATTGTTAAGTTATTTGAAAAAAAAGAGAAAAGACATAATGAGAAAATAGCACCAATAATTCCATCTTGTATCATAACAATATAAATGCCTTTCAGACCTTTTGCTAGGTAACATACTACATATGTAATACATGCTGATGTACACTTTCTCTTTTATAAACAAGAAATCATCAATACTGTGCATAATGTTTTGTAGACTTTTTTTTCTTTATTTTAGAGAGAATGTGTGTGTGAATGGGGGAGAGGGGCAGAGGGGAAAGAGAGAATCTTAAGCAGGCTCCACGCTCAGTGCAGAGCCCAATGCAGTCCTCGATCATACAACCCTGGGATTAGAACCTGAGCCAAAATTAAGACTGAGCCACCCAGGTGCTCCTTATTTTCTACTATATAATATATGCATTCCATATTTGTCTATGTTAGTAAGTAAACCATTATATCATTGTTTTTAATGAATATATTGTATTCCACTGAATAGATACAATTTATTTAACCAAACTACTCTTGTGGAACATTCGGATCATTTCAACAATGCTCTCAGGAAGTCTTTACATACTTCCTTAACTATTTTTTTGTGTTACAGTCCCAAAATTTAATTTCTAGGTAAAATTGTATATACTTTAAAATATTTTCTTTTAAACATTATACAAAGAGTACGTGCTAATTGTAAAAAAAAATCCAATTCAGTAATATGCAGATTCATATGTATATTTGTTTAGTCACAATTTCCATTTTAAGTGTTGCTAGAGTGAAATGTTGCAAGGTATTTAATATTGCCCATAGAATAATTCCTAAATGTCATGTTGCTGAATCTCAGGATGTGCCTTTTGAAAAGCTCCAACATAAACTGTCAAGTTGTCCTCAAGGAAGGATGAATGCTCCCTCCAACCTTGTATGAGCGTCTCGTTTTCTCCTGAGCCAGTCTAATGATGGACATTATCATGAAAAAGATCTTTGCTAATTCGACAAGTGAACAACTGTAACTTTTTTTAAAAAATGTATTTTTGACTCATAGTGATGTTAAAGGCCTTAAAAGTGTTGGATTTATGTCATTTTTGGCAAATTTTCTGTTCATATTCTTGGTTTCTTTTTTTTAGTTTTTAAATGTTTTTTGTTGTTGTTGTTGTTATTTTTGAGTGACAAAGACAGAGTGCAAGTGAGGAAGGGGCAGAGAGAGAGAGACACACAGAATCTGAAGCAGGCTCCAGGTCTGAGCTGTCAGCACAGAGCCCAATGAGGGCCTCGAACTTATGAACCACAACATCATGACCTGAGCCGAAGTCGAACGCTTAACCGACTGAATCACCCAGGCACCCCAAAACTGCTATTTTTAAGTGTACAATTCAGTGATATTAATTTTACTCACACTGTTGTGCAGCCGTCACCACTATTTTCAAAGCATATTCATCACCCTAGCCTCAATTTCTTTTAAAAAACCTTTTTAATGAACTAATTTCAATCTTCCATAATTTTCCAAAATGTAAACAAATGTAAACAAAATGTAACTTCTAAGAAAAATCACTGCCATTTTGTCAATTCAGAATAATCTTATCATCAGTAATTTAAACATCGATAAAATAAAGTATATATTTTTAAAAAAATTTAGAATCTTCCATGCCCTGGGNAAAAATATTTTCTTAAATAGAAAAATAATGTTCTCTAGGCAAATATTTATGAAACAACTTCTTTTGCTATATTAACAAAACAAGAAATAATATCTGTAAGAATTTTTAATTTATTTCTAAAATTAATGGCCAGGATATTTTTTAAAGTAATCATTTAGCAAGTAGATTGAGAACACATCTGCCTGGCCTTCACCCACAATGTAAGTACAGGTAAAGTTAACTTCGATATAACCTTATTTGTTAAAGAACAGATAAATAAAATAAATATAAACAAATAAATAAAAAAATAAATGTGAGTTTTGCTTAGGGGGATTAAATTTAAAAATTGCCATAAGAATCTCATTATAAGCTGGTCTTTCCCATATGGAGGCCCCATGATCTTCTCCAAAAAGATCTTTGTGAAATGATAAGAAATGCTAAGTTATGCTCTTACTGTAGTACAGTACTACAAATACTAGTGTAAAACTAACTGGTGGTCGAATGATTGTGTTAACGACAAACATTTGAAACTAGAAATTTATTTCCTACCTAATAATCTTAGCCATAAGTAACAAGATCTGCTTTCATTATTCTTTCCCAGAGAAATTTAACTATAAATACTTTTCCACACACGTGTGTGTGTGTGCAGCCACAGAATTGAATGAATCTGAATCTTTGCATTAATTGCAGTATGTGGGGTTACGATGTCTCTATATGCTTGTATCCTTTTACAGTGATGTATTAAATATTTTTATCTTGCTCCTTCTTGGAACCAGATTGAATTTAAGTAGGTTTCACTATAAGAAAAGAGTTTTCCAACTCATTTAATAAAACCATTTTCTTATGTGTCTAGAGTAGATTTGAAAGCACATTATTTGAGTTTCAATATTTGGTTACATTTGCTAAACTAAAATACAAAACAACACAAAATGAAGACTATTGGGGATCAAGAAGAGAAAATTAGTTTCTCTTCGCAAACAGATTTTGACCCAATGTTCTAACTGGCTCATAAAATTTATTTCAGTGAATTAAGTTCTACTATTGTTTACTCTGGGGTAATAGTTACATTTAATTTGTGTTATTGAAGTACGCTTTAGTTTTGGTTTACTTCCTGATGGCTCTTGAATCAAGATATTCATTGATTCATTTGATTCTAATTAAAAAGCTATGATTGATAAATGACAGGAAGGGAGTCTTCGTTGTAACATGTAGACTTTTTAAACATCAGGAATTGCTGGTGGAGGAATGGGGCACCGTGCAAGCCATGTTTAACACGGAACCAGCAGAAGAGTAAGAGTAGTTTTACCTGCACTGACAATGTTCCAATTTATCTTTCTGACTAACCATGTGGCTGGTAGCTTCCCGTAACAGGTGCCCATCACAGTGTACAGTTCAAGGATCTACAGGCATTTGGAATAGTTTTCTTTCCTTTTTTTTTTTTTGGTCCAACATATGTTTACTGAATGTTGTTCTCAGCATATTTTCTATCATCAGTTTAAAGATATCTTCCTATGAAAAGTATTTTAGTCCAAAGATATAATAAACAAAAGATGAATGGCTTAAAAGAGAATGGAAAAACAATTTCTTTCCCATAAAAATTAGTGAAGATATCTTGAAGAAACCACAAAGACACTGGAAATGGAATTATTAGCAACTATACAAGTTGGGGTGGCAAGAATTAGAATAGTCAATTGCAGGATAAAATGAGACTTAGACTTCATTAAGTCTAAGTGGGTAGGTATTGATATTCACCAACTACTTCCCAATGCTGTTTTGTTGCACTGTTGTTAACATACATGCAAATTTTCTAATCCTTCCTTAATCTTTACCTGTTAATGGGAAAAAAATGTTTGTTGCTCTTAGCAAATTATGGAATTATATATCTGTTGTCTAATTCTGTCTTCTTCCTACTGTGTATTTAGGGAGATAATATCAAAGCCCTGAGGAAGAGTCAAGGAAATCTGTTTTCTTTTTAAATTCAACACTGTTGACAGGGATTAGATTTATAACAGTTTTCAAGGAGATCTCAACATTGTGGAAAGTGGACTGGTAATAAATCAAATTCACTTGCTGGTTTGGGTTACATGGGGTTAAAAGTGTGACTATTTAGTTATCTATAACAATATATATGTATATCCAGAAAAAAATGTTTGTGTATGTTGAACAATAAAAAAGGCAAAGAAACTTTTGGGTTTGCTTTTTTTTTAATGGCAGGCTTTATTTCATTAGAGTAGGAGGAGATGGAATCTTGTGGAGTGAAGGAAAAAAAACCCGTAACAAATCTAGCTCATGTTTGAAACATAAAGAGGCTCACTCTCTCCTCAGATGCCTCCTCAGAGTCTGAGGATGGGATATAAATGGAGGTTTTGCTGGTGTGAGATGATGGATGAGGGTCTCCCCTGGTTGCCAGAGGATCTGTGACCAGCACAAAAACTGCTTGGTCTGGGTTAATTAATTGCAGGAACGGTTTATTCAGATGCAGGGCAAGCACCTTGGCTAAAATCTCAGCATCTGTGTTGATTAAAGATCTGAGGCTGAAGGAAGCACATAGTTGGGGGTCTTAGATGGGTTTGGGAGCCATATGGGCTTCTTTTAATGAGGGAGGGCTTCTGTGATCCAAGTCTCAAAGCTATGTTGTTCTAGTCAGCATTAATGGAGTATCTCTTGTCCAGCACCAAGGCACCTCATGGTACTGTTAGGGCAAAATGTTTTCCTAGTTTGTTTCAATAATCCATTCAAGATCTCACTATTAGTTTTCATGTTTCCAGACCCAGTGATAAGAGGCCAGGGTACAAGATCTTGCTGGTCTTAAGTCCAGGGCAGATCCTGAACAGAAAGCTATCTGTTTTGAATTTCATTGTCAATGAAATATCTGCTAGGCTATGATGGCGCTTTTAAGATGTGAATTGTACAATGTGTGTTCTCTGAAATTTTATCTTCGGGATATTAGGTCTAATCAGTTTTTCTTGGCTTTGAGTTTCTATTTACTATAGCTATGGAAATGGACAGAGAAGTTCAACTGAAGAGGGAATTGTAATGAAAATGGAAAAATATGAGCAACATCAAAAAAACTGAACTTCTTTTGGCTGCACAATCCCTTGAGACATTCATAATTTGATAATATTATGGCTTAATTGCCTACAAAAACTGTTTATGGACTTTACCTAAGGACTTTTAAGAATTATGAAGTTATACCACACAAGCATCTAAGTCAGCCACAGGTTTAGATGCTCCCTTTGGGAAACAAAGCTTGGGTCTTGAGGAGTATTTTTCTTCAAGAGCTTTGTTCTCTTTACCCAGTATGATTTCCACAGAGGTTTAAATCTACTCTTGGCATTAGAGTCTATTCATTTTGATCATCAGCCTGAATCGCCTCTATTTTGTAATTTAAAAAAATTGTTATTAAATATATACATAAGGACAGATAATGCTCAAGTAGATTTCTGAAATAATAAAATAAGCACGCATTTCTCCTTCACCTTAGGAATTAGTGCAATTCTTCCCTGTGCCTCTCCCACCCCTTTCAGAGATAACCACTGATATATATTTATATGATACTTTCTCTTCCTTTTAAGTTTTCCACCTATATATGGTTTTTTGCTACATATCATTTGGAATCAATTGTATGTTTTGTTCTGAAACTCAGCTTTGTTTCACACTGAACATATGTTCTAGAGATTCATCAGTGTGTATGTGTACAGCTGTAGATCATTTATTTACACTACTATAAAATAATTCATTGAACGAATATACCATAATTTATCAATCCATTCTACAGACAAAAGACTTTGGATGTTCAATTTGTTGCTCTTGGAAAGAGAGCTAATATGAACATATCCTCTGGCACAAATGGGCAAGAATTTCTTTAGATAGAGAACTATGAGTGGAATTATTGGATCATGAGATATGTGCCAAACTCAGAATTTCTAGGTTATGTCTAACGGTCTTCTAAAGTGATTTGTATCAATTTTCACACTTACTGGCAATGTATGAGAATTCCTGAGGCTCCAAGTCTCTGTCAGCACTTAGTATGCTTAAAATACGTATATTTGTAATCATGTTTTTGTGATATCCCAGTCATTATAATTTTTATAATGTTTATTTTTGAGAGACAGTGTGTGTGTGAGTGAGGGAGGGACAGAGAGAGAGAAAGACAGAGTGCCCAAAGTGACATTAAGATTCATTCTTGGTGTTGTACATTCACTGGGTTTGGAAAAATGTGTAAGGCATGTATCCACCATTACAGTTTCATACAGAATAGTTTCCCTGCCCTAAAGATTCTCTGTGCTCTGCCTATTCATCCCTCCCTCCCCTCAACTCCTGGCAATCACTGATCTTTTTCCTGTCTCCGTTAGTTTTGCCTTCTCCAAATGCCCTATAGTTGGAATCAAAGTATGTAGGCTTTCCAGAGTGGCTTTTTTCACTTAATAACATGCATTGAGGGGCGCCTAGGTGGCTCAGTCGGTTGGGAAGTCGAACTTCGGCTCAGGTCATGATCTCACGGTTGTGGGTTTGAGTCCTGCGTTGGGCTCTGTGCTGACAGCTAGCTCAGAGCCTGAAGCCTGTTTCAGATTCTGTATCTCCCTCTCTCTCTGACCCTCCCCTGCTCTCTCTCTCTCTCTCTCTCTTTCTCTCTCAGGAATAAATAAACCATTAAAAATTTTTAAAAATAACATTCATTGAAGTCTCTCATGCCTGTCCATGGTTTGATAGCTCATTTCTCTTTAGTGCTGAATTATTTGGATTTACCACAGTTTATTCATCCATTTACCTACTAAAACATATCTTTCTTTCCAGGCTTGGGCCATTATAAATAAAGCTTCTACAAACATCTGAGTACAGATTTGTGTGGACATAAGTTTTCAGCTAATTTAGATAAATAGCAGTGTGCATGATTGGTGGATCATAGGGTAAGAGTATATTCAGTTTTATTAAAAACTACCCAACCATCTTCCAATGTGGCTATCCCATTTTGCATTCTCATCAACAATGAATGGGAGTTCTTGTGGCTCTACCAAATGACAATATTTGGTATTGTCAGTGCTTGGGAATTTGGTCATTCTAATAGTGTGTAGTGGCATCTCATTGTTTTAATTTGCAGTTTGCTAATGATATTTGATACTGATCACCTTTTCATAGGCTTATTTGCCATCTGTATATTTCTTTAGTGTGTGTCTGTTCAAATCTCTTGCCTGTTTTAAAATCAGGTTGTTAGTTTTCTTATTGTTGAATTTTAAGGGTTCTTTATATAACAATCCTTTATCAATAATATCCTTTGCAAATAGTTTTCTTCCAGTCTGTAGCTTGTCTGATCATTCTTGACAATGTCCTTTGTAAAGCAGAAGTTTTTCTATTTTAATGAAGTCCTGCTTATCAATTATTACTTTCATGTATCTTGCCTTTGTATCCAAAAAGTAATCATCATACCCAAGATCATCTAGGTTTTCCTCCATGTTGTATTCTAGCAGTTTCTACAGTTTTGCATTTTACATTTAGATTTATGATCCATTTGAGTGAATTTTTGTGAAGAGCATAAAGTCTGTATCTAAATTATTTTTTATTTTTGCATATGGATGTCCAGTTGTTCCAGCACTATTTGTTGAAAATATCGTTTCTCCATTGTATTGCTTTTCCTCTTTTGTCAAAGATCATCTGATTATGTATGTGGGTCTATTTCTGAGCTCTCTTTTCTGTTCCTATTCATCTGTCTATTCTTTCACCAATGCCACACTGTCTTGTTACTGTAGCTTTATAGTGAGTTTTGAAGTTGAGTGGTACAGTCCCCTGACTTTGTTCTCCTTCAATATTGTGTTGACTCTTCTGGGTCTTTTCCCTCTCCATGTAAATGTTAGAATCAGTTTGTTGATAGCCACAAAATAACTTGTTGGGATTTCGATTGGGATTCATTGTGTTCTAACACGCATTGATGACCAACAATGTTGAGCATCTTCTTATTTGCTTATTGCATTTGCATTTTTGTTTGGTAAAGTATGTCCAAACACTTTTCCTGTTTTTAATTGAGTTATTTTCTTATTGAGTTTATTTTCTTATTATTGAAATTCTTTATCTTTTCTCCCTTGAAGTCCTTTGTTAGATACGTGATTTGTAATTTTTTTTTCCTAGTCTGTAGCTTGACTTTTTATTCTCTTAATAGTGTATTTCGCAGATCAAAAGTTTCTAATTTTGATGAAATTTAATTTATCAAATATTTTTCAATTGATAGTGCTTCTTATGACATATGTTAAAACTGTTTTCCTAACCCAGGGTCACAAAGTTTTTCTCCTGTTTTCTGAGAAAAGATTTAGTTTTATATTTTACATTTATGTATATGGTAGTAGACATTTTGAGCTAATTTTTGTAAAATGTGTGAGGTATTGGCTGAAATTCTTTTTTTTTTTAACCAATGTATATTCAGTTGTTCAAAAAATTGGCAAAATTTATTGAGACTATTCTTTTTCCATTGAATTGATTTTTTGCCTTTATCAACAACTAATTGATCATATTTATATGAGTCTATTTATGGACATATTTTCTGTTCCTTTGATCCATGATTTATCTTTTCACCTTCACAATACAGTCTTGTTTGCTGAAGTTTTATATTAAGACTGAAAGTTGGGTAGTATGAGTCTTCTCATTTTGTTTTTATTTTTCATAATTATAATTGTTATTTTCATTCCTTTGCCTTTCATATAAATTTTATAATCAGCTTGTCTATTTCTACCAAAAATCCTGCTGGGTATTTGATAGAAATTGTGTTAAATATATAGATTCATTTGGGAAGTTTTGATAAATTAACTATACTGAGGCTTTTGTAGCATGGGCATGGTATTTTTATCAGATCAGTTAGGTCTTTAATTTCTTTAATCAGCATTTTGTAGTCCTCAGAATACAGATCCTATAAAACTTTCTTAAGATTCTTAAGTTTTCCATTTTTTGAGCTATTTTAAATGCTACAGTTTTAAAGGTTGGTGTCCAATTGTTCATTGCTAGTATATAGAAGCATAATTGCTTTTTTATAAACTGACTTGCATATTTTTTATATCTGACCTTATATTTAGTGACCTTGTTAACTCACTTAGGTTTTTGTAGATTCTTTGGGGTTTTCCATGCAGGCAAACACTTATTATCTTTATCATTCCTTTCCTTCTGCTTGCTGAGGTTTTAATTTAATTTTCTCTGTTTTTTTCTCCAAAGATTGAAATGTAGATTTTTTATTTAAAATCTTTATTCCTTCATAACATATGCATTTAATGGTATAAATTTCCCTTTAAGTATTGTTTTGGTGCATCCCACAAATTTTGATATGTTGTATTTTCATTTTTTATACATTTTAATATATTTTCTAATATTCTTAAGACTTCCTCTCTGACCAGTAGATTGTTTAGAAATTTGTCATGTAATTTCCAAATATTTGGGGGATTTCCAAATATCTTTCTGTTATTCACTTTTAGTTGCACTCCACTATGGTCAGTAAACATACTTTTGATGTTTTTATTTTCTTTAAATTTGTTAAGGTTTGTTTTATGACATAGGATCTAGTCTGTTTTTATAATGTTTCATATGCCCAGGAAAAGAATGTTTATTCAGTTGTTATTGAGTCAAGAGGTCTAAAAATTGTAATTAAGTCAATTTGGTTGATGAGGGTTTTAGGTATTGTATGTCCTTTCTGATTTCTGTCTAATCATTCCATAGATTACTAAGAGAGGGTTGTTGAAAGTTCCAACTTTAATAGTGGATTTTGTATATCTACTTTCAGTTCTACCATTTTTTGCTTTACATATTTTAATGATCTTTTTTTAAGCACATTTACATTTAGGATACCTATATACTCTTGGTGGTAATGACTGTCCCTTTTTATTATTGGTGATTTTTCTTTTTCATAATTGTATTTTTCTACAATGACATCAGCAAGATAGTGCAATAAGGGTTCTCTACTATAACTCTACCACAGAACATCAATTCTGACAATTACCCAGGGATGGGAGTGCCTTTGCAAGAGTCTGGGAGTCCAATGAAGACCTTCCAGCACACTCTTAGAGCAAAAAATTCAAGAGTAGATGATTCAAAGAGGGTAAAGGACAGTTTCACCTTGCCTGCATCCCTTCTCCCCCAAAGAAGCATGGCTCAGTACCAGGAAAAACCCCCACAGACCCTGATTTTTCCCACAAAGGAAAGCAAGAGCTAGGCTTCTCCAGCTGTGTAGGACACTGCCTAAGAGGCCTAACTTTTTTTTTTTTTTCTCCTTCTTTACTAGGGTAATCTACAAAACTGAGGGGCTGGGAAAGGCTGAGAGACACTAGCCAGAGCTCAGAACTCATAAAGGGGCACTACTAACTGCTTCAAACTTCTTCCTACTAACTGATTCATGATAGACATCAGAAGACTTGCCCCCTAGCCACTGGAGAGACCTTGTCTGTGGACCCCCCCAGTTGGTCCACGGGAACCCTCACTGCTCTGTGTGTGTCACTCATCCTCCTCTCTTCTCCCACCCCCACTCTGTGGGGAAGCCAGTCTGGGCTTCTGTGAATGGCAACAGTGAGCCCTTAGAGGCAGCCACCAAGCAAGAGCAGAAATCTGTCAGATCGTGGCATTAGGAGAAGGTTTACAAACTGGAGCATTTCAGGGCACCACCCTAGAGAAAACAAACAGGAAGCTAAAAGCATTCAGTCTGGCTTTGCCAGATTGAGAGAAGGCATATAATTTTAAGAATTCCTGCCTAAAAAGAAACAGGAAGTGTGTGTGACTCAGTCACATCCATAGAAAAGGTTTGAGAAAGTCCTAGAATCTCTAGACAGACTGACAGGTAAAGGTATATCTCTCCTAAAGCAGTCAGTAGGAGGTTCTTCATTTTTTAAAATATAATTTATTGTCAAATTGGCTTCCATACAACAGTGCTCATCCCAGCAAGTGCCATTCTCAATGCCCATCATCCACTTTCCCCTCTCTCCCACCCCCTTCTTCTTCAAATGCAAAGACATCAATGGAAACTGCAACGAACTCAAGAAAACCAAAGAAATATGACTCCACAAAAGGAACACAGTAGTTTTCCAAGTAAATGACCAAAAAGAAATGGAAATTTACAAGTTATCTGACAAATAATTTAAATAATTATATTAAGGAAGTTAAATGAGCTACAAGAGAACACAGACAACTCAGTGAAATCAGGAAGATAATACACAAACAAAACAAGAGGTTCAACAGAGAGAAAAAAACAAACTCTGAAGCTGAAGAATACAAAGAATGAAAAGAAGGCTAGAATAGAGAGCTTCAAGAACAGATAAGGTCTGTAGGAGAAAGAATCCATGAACTCAAAGACAAGTAAGTCATTGGCAGTTATCCTGTCAGCATAGAGTAATACCACAGATATACATAAGTATCATAAGAAGCTATGAGCAATTATATGCCAACAAACTGGATAACTTAGAAGAAATGGATAGATTCCTAAAACCATACAACCTACCAGTCTGAATCATGAAGAAATAGGAAATCTGAATAGACCTTTAACTGGTAAGGATTTTGAATCAGTAGTCAAAAATCTCCCAATGAAGAAAACCCCAGATGCAGATGGCTTTACTGGTGAATTCTGCCAAATATTTAAAGAAGGATTAATTTTAAACCTTCTCAAGCTATTCCAAAAAATTGAAGACAGAGAAACTTCTAAACTCATTTTACCAGGCCAGTATTACCAAAGACACTATAAGAAAACTCTACATAAATATCTCTGATGAACATAGATTTAAGAAGTCCTTAACAAAATCCTAGCAAACTGAATTCAACATTACCTTACAAGGATCATACACCATAAGGTGGGATTTATCTCTGTGATGCAAGGATGTCTCAACAAACACATGTATTGATATACCACATTAACAGAATGAAGGATAGAAATCATATAATCATTTCAATAGATGCAGAAAAAGTATTGGGTAGTATTCAACATCCTTTCATTATAAAAACCCTCAAAAAATTAGACAAGGAAGGAATATATTTCATCAAAATAAAGACCATATATGAGAAGCCCACAGCTAACATCATACACATTGGTGAAAAGTTGAAAACTTTCCTCTAAGATTAGGAATAAGAAAAGGATACCCATTCTTGCCATTTCTATTCAACACAATATTGGAAGTACTAGCTAGAGCACTTAGGCAAGAAAAGAAATAAAAGGTTCAAAGAGGAAGTAAAGAAGTGAAATCGTCTCAGCAGATGGCATGATCTTATATATAGGAAATTCTAAAGATCCAAAAAAACTGTTTAAAACTGATAAGTGAGTTCAGTGAAGTTTCAGGATACAAAGTTAACATACAAAATTCAATTACATTTTATACTCTAACAATCAACAACTCTGTTAAAGAGGAAATAAGAAAACAATCCTATTTTCAGTATTATCAAATATGATAAAATACTTAGGAATAAATTTAGCCAAGAGGGTGAAAGAAAACTGCACACTGAAAAGTATATGACATTAATCATAGAAATTGAAAAAGACACAAAGAAAAGGAAAGATATCCCATTTTTTTTAGATTGGAAGAATTATATTGATAAAATGTTTATAGATTATCAAAGTAATCTGTAGATTCAAAGCAATTGCTATGAAAATTCAATAGCATTTTTAACAGAAGTAGAAAAAAACACTTCTAAAATGCATTGAACACACAAAAGATTCTGAATAGCCAAACCAGTCCTGAGCAAGAAGAACAAAGCTAGAGATATTATGCTTTCTGATTTCAAACTATAGTACAAAGCTATAGTAATCAAAACAATATGTACTGGCATATGTGTGGTAATATGTACAGACACATAGATCAATAGAATAGAGATTCCAGAAATAAACCCACACACATATCATCAATTAATCTTTGATAAGAGTGCTAAGACCACTCAATAGAGAAGAATGCTCTCTTCAATAGTGTTGGAAAAACTATATCCACATGGAAATGAATGAAGCCAGATGTCTATATTATACTACTCACAAAAAATAACTCAAAATAGACTAAACACTTAAACCTAATACCTAAAACTATAAAAGTCCCAGAAGAAAAATTAGGGAAAACCCTTCTTGACATTGGTCTTGGCAATGAGTTTATGGCTATGACACCAAAACATAGACAACAAAAGCCAAAATAAATAAGTGGGATTAAAACAGAATAAAATGCTTCTACACAGCAAAGGAGACCACAAAATGAGAAGGCAGCCTACTGAGTGGGCTAAAATATTTGCAAACCATGTATCTGATAAGGGATTAATGGCTAAAAAACATAAAGAACTTTTATAATTCAATAGTTAGAAGTAAAATGAGACAAAACCCAAATAATCCAATTTTAAATTGTTGAGGGTACTGAATTTTTCCATAGAAGATATACAAACGGCCAACAGGTACATAAAAAGATGCTTAACATCGGTAATCATCAGGGTAATGTAAATCAAAACCACAATGAGAAATCCCCTTTCCTATTAGGATGGCTATCATCAAAAAGACGAGATGGCAAGCATTGGTGAGGATGTGGAGAAAAGGGAATCTTTGTTCAGTGTTAGCTGGATTAGAAATTGGTACAAACATGGAAAAAAGTATGGAGGTTCCTCAAAATATTATAAATAGAACCAGCATATGATCCAGCAATCCTATTTCTGAATATATATCTAAAGGAAATGAAATCATGATCCTGAAGAGGTAATCACTCCCATGTTCATTGTGGCATTATTCACAAAAGTCAGTATATGGAAACAATTTAGGTGTCCATGGAGGGATAAATGGATAAAGATAATGTATACATATATCACATTGTATTGGAATATTATTCAGATATAAAAAAAAGAAGGAAATCCCACCATTTGTAACAACATGGATCTACCTGGAGGACACTTGGCTACGTGAAAGGAGGCAGAGAGAGAAAGGCAAATATTGTACAGTATCACGTATAAGTTTAATGTAGAAAAAGAAAAAGAAGTGTTAACTCATAGAAACAGAGAAAAATGGTGCTTTCCAAGGGATAAGAGATAGCATGATATAGTTACTAACATTACGTTAGTAAAGTAAAGTAAAGTTTCTTACAAACTTGAAATTTGTAAGAAAGTAGATCTTAGATATTCTTACCACACACACTCAAAAGGCAACATGTGTGGCAATGGATATGTTAATAAGCTTGACTCTGGTAAATAATTCAGAATGTAGTGTATATCAAATTATCACATTTTACACTTTAAATATATACCATTTGATTTGTCAATTATACTTCAATAAACCTGGAAGCAAGGGAAAGAATTCTACTTTTTCTCATTAACATGATTCTAGCTCTCTTTTGGTTAATGATTGCAAGGTATATCTTTTTCCATCACTTAACTTTTAGTGTATCTCTATGTTTTAATGTAAAAGGGGTTTCTTGTAGAATAAGAGTCCAAGTTTATTAGATTATCAAATAACCTGTTATTCATCTATTGACTGCATTTAGTCATACGACAACACCTATGTTCAAGGGAAGCTGAAGTCTTTTAGCTGGAATATTGCCCACACACCCAAATACACGTATACGTACATCCAAGTTTGTTTCAAAAAAAAAAAAGCAGGTGGGGCTCCTGGGTGGCTCAGTGGGTTAAGCGTCCAACTTCGGCTCAGGTCGTGATCTCATGGGTCGTGGGTTCGAGCCCCGCGTCAGGCTCTGTGCTGACAGGTAGCTCTGAGCCTGGAGCTTGCTTCAGATTCTTTGTCTTCCTCTCTCTCTGACCCTCCCCTCTCATGCTGCTTCTCTCTCTCTCTCTCTCAGAAAAAAAATGAAACATTAAAAACTTTTTAAAAACAAAGTGGGAGTGGATGTTTGAATTAGCAACTAGGTATCTCTTTTTTAAATATATCTTTGTTATTAATAGCTGTCTTTTCCTATAAATTGGGACACATGAAATCATTCCTTCCCTTTCTGGAAAAATTAAATAATCCATTTATTTGATCATTTTCTATAACATTTAAACTATCTTCTGAATGCTATTCTTGTTCAAGTTATTCAACATGCACTGAATATTAAAAACACATCATTCCCAGGAAATGTAGAAGAATATTTTTTTTGTCTCTGCAAAACTATGCTAACTTTGGCAATCGGCTTTAATGTTTCAAATTTCTTGGCAGTCTTTTATTTTCAGCAACATATAGACGATTTCTGATTTCTGTTTTAAAAATAATTTTTCTAGGACACCTCGGTGGCTCAGTCAATGAAGCATCTGACTCTTGATTTGAGCTCATGGTCGTGAGATGGAGACCTGCCTCAGGCTCCATGCTTAGCATGCTTAAGATTGTCTCTCCCTCTCCTTCTGTCCCTCCCCTGCTTGCTTCTTTTTTTTTTTCCCTCTCTCAACAAATAAACAAACAAACAATAAATAGAAAGTATTTTTCTTCAAAACAAAGTTGGGAATTGGAAGATCAGCCTTCTTAAATGCCTCCCTATGAGATTTAAATCAAATTTCAGACTCCTGGGGACAAAGTTGCATCCTATGTGAGCACAGAGTATGAGTACTGGTGGGAAGAGCAGCCTGGTGTGAAACAGCGAAGCCACTGTTGGAAGTAATCAGGTCACACGTGGCATTGTATTATAGGGCATTTCCCCTGCCCTGATGAAAAACTATTTTAATATATTTTTAAACTCCCAAGATATAAATACTCCTTTAATACAATATTGCTGATATCCAAATGCACGTTTACTACATTTAAATATAGAATGTATCTGGGGCCCCTGGGTGGCTCAGTTGTTTGAGTATCAGACTTTGGCTCAGGTCATGATCTCATGGTCTGTGGGTTTGAGCCCCACCTCAGGCTCTGTGGTAACAGATAGGAGCCTGGAGCCTGGTTCAAATTCTGTGTCTGCTATTTCTCTGCCCCTCTCCCACTCACACACACTCTCTCTCTGTCTCTCAAAAATGAATAAACATTATGATTTTTTTAAATGTAGAATGTATCTTACTGTCAAACTGAATTCAGTATGTTGAAATAAAAAGCAGTGAATTTAGATATTGTTTATCACCATTTATGTTTTTTTTCTACTATTTAGTTGTATTAGTCTAGGTTAAGCACCCAAAATAGATGATTATATTTATTTAGAGGAAAAACATTTAGCTGGATAATAGAACATATCATTATAAAACATTTTCCAACACTATTTTCCTTATTTTCACCTTAGCCCCCTCTTCTTTTTGCTTGTCCTTGTGCAACGAGCTATACCAGAAAAGTAATTTAGTTTTCCCTGAAATTTGGAAATTACCCTAATTAAAAGTCCAGTAATATTTGAAACTATTCATTGTCCTATTGTTCTATTTGTACATTTTAATTTAGTATGCTTTTAAATGTGTCTTTCTAGTTTTGAAAAATATACATTCTACTTTTTTTTACAAAGTTAACATATCAAAAATTACTTCCTAAGATACATTCATATATTTTAAACATAAAGCTAGTTATTGAAAGTGAAGAAAAATATTTAGCTAATAACACAGATTTATATATCATCTAAACCTGCAGCAAACTTATAAATATGAACTAAGTACCTAGATTTAGAGGGAGAAAAATTCACTGCAAGATGGAAAGAAATAAATTCGAAACATTCGTTTCCCAGACTCACAGATTATTTCCCAAATCAGGATGTATAAACAAATCCCTGTTTCCATTTTAAACTATGTAGTTTTTAATATTTCTTCATTCATAGAGAGAAAATTTACAAAATGAAGATATAGCATGTAAATGTGGACGGAGTATGTTGCTCTAAAGATGTGAAATGACTATTTAAAGGTGAGTGTAATGCTTAAAATTTCATAACCTGGAACGAGAGATAACCAAAAAGATAAGTGGTTGACAGAGGGCCACTTACAACTATGGTCTCAGCCTAGTAATATTATTTTCAGTTAATACAATTCAGACAGAAGCAGAAATTTTTAATTTAGGGCATATAAACAAATCAAATGGCCCAAAACAAATGTCATATAAAACAATTATTGAATGCCATAAGCAAGCAAAAAGGTTTATGGGTCTCAGAACTGACTCTGATTTAAATAAACACAGGGGGATATACAAAAGCAAAGTCAAGGAGAAAATGATCAGCGCATGGTGATTATAAAAGAAAGGCTGGCTTTTAATAATTGACATATCATAAAGTAATTTCCATCATTTTAGAAACATTTAATTAATATTTTCCCTAGCATAACAATAAGCCTATAATGACTACCTCTTACACACTATTTATTATTCTGTTTAGATTAGCCAATAATTACAGGAGGTAAAATTTCACCAACATGTTAAAGTCACCTAGTTGAAATGAAATAAGGATGCTATTGAAGACTTGCTATTGAAAAATGCCAGAGCCAAGAAGGTGTAGACAAGTCTTGAAATGCCACATAGTTTTCTGTAATTTTACGCATGTACAGCAGAGGGCACTAATATAATTATAGTAGTTGAACCTGATGGGAGTAATTATCTGTGATTCTGGGACTTACAAGAAGTAGTAAAGTAGAAAGTCTTTCTCATCTTCGTCAATGAATAGTTTTCTCCTATCTAAATAGGGAAATTCTTTGCATGAAATTTACTTAATTTTTACAGCTAAAGGGCCATAATAATAGAAAGTTAATGTTGATTATTCCCTCAGAAATCAACAACACAACGAGTGATCTTTGAACATCATAAACCAGCTTCCTCAGAAGACTAATAACACTCTATCAACCTTTCCCCCACTTCCTCTTGCTCTCACATAGCTACACTCACCTAACTACATCTTCTCCCAGAACACCGTCCCAGAAATCTAAAAGTAGAAAAACTTTTGGCTATGTTAGCAGCTTTTTATGATACAGTTGAAACATTGTCTGATCGTAACGATCTCCACAAGGTGATGGAAACTTTAAGACAAGTGAAAAGACCAAACAATTAGCCATTATGAAAGAATGAGGAAGTGAACTGAAATCCTACTCAAATATGTTGTTTCATCACAAAGAGAGAGAACAGATGGTCAAACACTTTTGTGGTCTTCGTTTTCAGGGTAGAATTAATAGAATAATTGCCGCCCTTAGTAAAGCATAATGCGTGTATAGTAGACAAAATAATCACTTGCTTTATAAATGTAACTGTGATAGATGTTTGGGCTCCACTTTGCAGAAGTTGAAAGTCTAATGGCAGGTAGCAAACATGTTAACATATAAATGAAATAAAATGTGGTAAGTCCTGTGGGAATATAGAAAAGATTATGACTCTGGGAGCCTCTGGGAGCCAGGAAAGGGCTACAGAGACAATAACATTTAAATGGAGCTTTAGAGAATGGGTAGGCATTTATTAGTTATAGAAGTGGTAGAACGATATTCTAGGAAGATAGGAACTGGTCAGGCCAAGGCTTGGAGTCAAGGAAGGCTAATCACAAAATAAATACACCTCCAGCATTCATGGTAACATCCACAAGAAAGCCACATTCCGTATTAGGTAGAAAGTAACTTTATTATGCTCTTAAAGTAATTCACAACAGGTGCTTACAGAAATGTCGGGAGGGGGGGGGTTA